>NC_066580.1:299942814-300215314 GCF_024323335.1 Lathyrus oleraceus | reverse complement strand
TCTACTCGGTGAGTTTTTTCTTCTTTGTGTAATTTATTTATTATTTTCTGGTTTTGGTTTCTAGTTTTTCTAATTTTGGAGGAACAGTGACTTTTACCGTTATGGTTTTTATTTCATTTTCAGTATTTTTTATTTTTATTTTATTCTACTATTTTATACGTGTGTTTGTTTAATTGATTATTTGTGATATTGAAAGCTCGAGTGTTTTTCTGATTTGTTTTTTTGTTAGTCGGTTTTATTTTATTATCGGAAATCTATTGAGTTGCGTATTGAAGTTTGTTTTAGGAAATTTTAGAAATTGAAATTGAAAGAAACTATAGGGGTTTGGGTTTTTTTAATTTTTTGTTTTAGAAGAAATTATGTTGTTAGCGTTTAGATTTTTTTTTTTTTTTTATGGTGAATATATTGAATTTGAGAGCTTGAAAATAGACACATGAAGATTTTATGAATTTGATTGTGTTTTTGCTGGGTTAGATAAATTTGTGTAACTAATTTAACAGACTATTAATTGTGGATCACATGGTTCATGATATACTTTTACTCATTTTGGTGTGGTGGGTGAGGTTTTTTTGTTGTTACTTGCTTATAATTGAAAAGATTTGGTAAATTATTAGTTTCAATTAGAATTACAGAGATGGGAGGTTTCTTGTGATAATGAATATATTTGATAATGCTTTGGTTGGTTGGATTATGGTCCTTGTGTGGAAATCGATTTTGTATTTTTCTCTTGGAAAGCTTCTTTCATAATTAAGTTGTTAATAGGGTGGATTTGTTGTGTGTTTTGTTCTCATGTTCATTGTTTGCTTGTCTTGTAAAAGTCACTTAATTCCTATTTTTTGATGAACAATTTAATTTAAGTACTTATCATATAAGGTTTATATAGCTATTTCTATAACAAGAGATAAATTTAAGGTAAACTATTTTTATAAGCTATAAGTTGTTTTCATAAGCTACCTAGATAGTTTATGAACATGTCATAAGTTGTTCCAAAGAGTCTCACAAGGACTTAGCATAGTAGATAAGCTCAAATAAGTCAATCCTCACAAGGACTTAGCATAGTAGATAAGTTCAAATAAGTCCATTTAAACAAGCTCAATATCTATCCATAAAATAGTCATGTTTGGTACCATGATGTCTTGTTATGTTTTTTGTTTATTTTCATGCCTTATAACTTGGAACTTGCTTTATGCAGGAGTTGAATCCTATAAAACCGAGACACTCACGCCTTCTCAAGAGCGCTGTGCAACGGGAAACTGTAAGAGTTAATTGAGCAGCAAAGGCTTTCTTTAAATGATTTTTTTTAGTTTGTGTTAGCAGTGATTTTTACATTTTATTATGTTTTATAAATTTTTTTTTTGTTTTATCCATGTGAAGCCGACATCGCAGCTTTCTGAAATATGGACGCCTCTGGAAAATCAAGGTTGGAAACCTTGCAATGAATTGAGAAACAAGCCAAGTGAGTGAAAGCGACATCATAATATCATTTACGTTATTTTTGTTTTTATCTTTTAAAACACATTATGTTTGGTTATGTACATTGCTTAATCTAATCTTTTTGTGACTGGAATTTGAATTGAAGCAGCATTACCGGAGAAGTCTGAAGGATACATCCAGGTATTTCTTGATGGAGGTCTGAACCAGCAAAGGATGGGGGTATGTATTTAAAAGCCTTTCAATTAGATCTAACTTTTTCTTTCGTATGCGAAAGATTTGTAATTTGTATTCGGTATATAATTCTTTTTTTAGATATGTGATGCAGTTGCTGTTGCCAAGATACTGAATGCAACTCTTGTGATCCCATACCTTGAATTAAATCCTGTATGGAAGGATTCAAGGTAATGCAGAAAGTAGAATTACAATTTGTTGTGTTTTTCTGTTCCGTGAATTGTGTGCGATGTAATGTACTAATCGAGGTTTCTTATGCTTCTTTGCAGCTCATTCGAGGATATATTTGACGTGGATCATTTCATTGATGTATTGAAGGATGATGTTACTATCGTTAAAGAGCTTCCTGAAGAGTATGCATGGAGTTCAAGGGAGTACTATGCATTGGCTATTAGAGATACCAGAATCAAGGCTGCACCTGTTCATGCAACAGCCAACTGGTATCTGGAGAATGTTTTGCCGGTCCTACAAAGGTTGGTGGTTAGATATTTTTATTCACAATTGCAATTACATCTGCTTTAGCATTTATGTGTTGCTATCCAATACAGAACCTGTGCTGAAGATTGTTCTGAAGTTTTTTTTACCTCTATGTATTATAAACTTCTAACATCTTGGTGTGTTTTGTTTGATGTAGTTATGGTATTGCTGCAATCTCTCCGTTTTCTCACCGCCTGACTTTTGACAACTTGCCTATGGATATCCAACACCTGCGCTGTAAAGTCAACTTTCAAGCTTTAGTATTTGTTCCCCATATCAGGACACTCGGAGATGCCCTTATCAGTCGCCTTCGAAATCCTCAGCACTCTACTGATGAAATGGGCTCCAACTACCTTCAAGAGGTCACAGATGCAGATGATAGTAAAAATGCAGGGAAATTCGTTGTTCTGCACCTCCGATTTGACAAGGTATTTTTTGTTTTTCACTATTATTGTCTATCTATACAAGGTTGTAAACTCTATTTCTGTGTATTATTGGTACATGGTACAACTATCCTTACATTAGAGGAGTGCTAGCAACATACTAACACATAAATTTAGTGGGTCATATATGAATTTTTACCAATAGGAATGACTGTTGAGAAATGTGTCATAGAAACTGTGTTGCTTGCACTTTTCCTTGTATATTATGAGATTGCTTGTATCTGCATCCATTTAGCAGACCTTGTATAACATACTAATCTCGACATGTAAATCGGCACCATCATGACTCAGAAGTATAGTTAGAACAAGATATAGGAGGTAAGATATTAATTGAAGTTGTGCTGGTGGGATTATTTGCTTCACCTATTCATATTTAAATTTCCTTTCGATTCTTCAATATTCACTCTTTAGTTACACCCATCTAGCGGTAAATTGAGTATGTTTCTATAATCTTGTATGCAGGATATGGCAGCCCATTCAGCCTGTGATTTTGGTGGTGGGAAAGCTGAAAAATTGGCCCTTGCAAAGTATAGACAGGTTATTTGGCAGGGAAGGGTTCTTAATTCCCAATTCACTGATGAAGAGTTGAGGAGTCAGGGCCGTTGCCCAATGACTCCTGAAGAGGTTGGATTGTTGCTAGCAGCTTTGGGATTCGACAACAGCACTCGTTTATATCTTGCCTCTCACAAGGTTTAATCATGTTTCACTTTGACGCATTGGAGATTCATTAATTTCAATTAGTGCTCGTTTTAAAATGGTTATTTCAAATGTCTTCTCTTTTTCAGGTCTATGGTGGAGGAGCCAGGATTGCTACTTTGAAGCAATTGTTTCCACTGATGGAAGATAAAAAGAGCCTTACTTCACCTTTTGAGCGTGCTCAGATAAAGGGAAAAGCTTCTCTATTAGCCGCACTTGACTACTATATCAGTATCCATAGTGACATCTTCATTTCTGCTTCACCAGGAAATATGCATAATGCATTGGTGAGTTTTCCCCTAGATATTTATTACCATTACCTTATAGATGACAGACTACATTGAGGACAATGAATTTTGAATGTTCATATTTATTACGATGCTTTTGGTCAGGCAAAAAGAATTCCTATCAACTAAGGACTTTTATGAGTTTCTCATTTAATAATAATATCTAGTATGTCTTTAAATATAGGAACAGAGGGTAAATAAATGTAATATTACTGTGAAGTTTCTTGATTTTCATAATTTAGACAACGGTCCCTATACTAAGGGACAGGGGGTAGTGGCATATATTTATGAAGTAGAACAAGGTTGTTGAAAGAGTTGAAATGAATTTATAAACGATAATGAATGCTTTGTTGATGATAGGTTGGACACAGGACTTACTTGAACTTAAAGACTATAAGGCCAAACATGGCATTGATGGGTCAACTGTTCTTGAATAAAACGATGGAGTGGTCAGAGTTTGAGCATGCAGTGGTTGAAGGTCATGAAAATAGACAAGGTCAACTCAGGGTTAGAAAGCCTAAACAATCCATATACACATACCCTGTTCCTGATTGCATGTGCCAAGCTTAATAGATTGCTTACAGATTAGTAGCCTCTATATTTTATGATTCAGTCTTTTTATTTGAGATTTGAATCTGGTTAATAAAAGCATTATCACTAGTCCTATTCATGAGGGGTTTGTCCATGATGTTCTTGGTAAGAGTGCTTGATATAATAGTATAGTAGTAGGTGTCTTGTGTGAGAGATGTATGTATGAGATGATGGCATTCTTAGCAGGAGCAATATTATTTATAATTCAATAACAGGAGCTATTTTGTTGTTTATCTTTCATCAATTTTTTTCTTTTTCATGAATTGCGTTCTTAGGGTAAATGGTTACATATTAATCATTATGAAGATAATTTAAACAAAGTAGAGGCAGTTACATTAATGGCTAGTCCCTACCAATAACAGAGTCCTGCTTTTATATGATTAGAGAACTAAATTGTCAGATTCATAATAAAATATTACTATCGGATGCATTATCAGTATTTTATTATTTTAGAAGTATCCATAATTAGCAAAACTATTAATTTGTCTGCGATAATTCAACCAAATGAATAAAAGTAAAAAAGATTAAATTTTTTATTAATGGCTCTTGCAGGCCATAGTTATCATATTACACAACTTGAGACAAAAATATATAAATTCATTTTAACTATCTTTTTTTTTATAATATTTTTATCAAATAGTTTGCTTTGGCAAGAGAAATCAATAATCAATTGAATTTTAGAGATCCAGTGAAACATGTAAATTATGTGTTATATATTGTCATACTTGTTCTTCAAATTAGGCTCATATAAATAAACCTGCGCTAAACCTCTCATTTTTTTTCAACCATGGCATGCTATATTTGAAAAATTAGTCATCTTTATGTAATGTCCATATACAAGCCATATAATAATAAAGAAACACAAGAGTGCTAATACAGAAAATGATTACATTTCATGACATGCCAGTGTCATGTTATTGAAAAAACAAGGAAGAACCAAACTTATTTTATTCTTTTTCTTCACATTACTGCTTCATGGGCTGTGAAGTAAGAAAAATGTATGATGGTCAATTGCCAGTATAACGTAATCATATATGAATGAAACAGCAAAAATAGTAAATTGATGTTACAATATAGCTCAAGATCTTTGAGGAGTGTATGAATTACATAAAAGTAATGATATATACAGCTTCTCAGGGATGGGAATGTGGTTCAAGCTTTTCAGCAGTGTGTACTTAAAAGCTTGAAGACTAAGCTTCCAAACAACTAACCAGTTAAACTCATGATAGCTAAATATTACTCTACTAGCAACTACAATCTTACTTTACATTCCCATCTGAAGGCTTTGGGGATTCATTTCCACCCTGAAATGCAGCCATTTCCTTGTTCTCTTGAGTTGTCACAGTGTCAGTTTCCTCATTAATAGGAAGTGTCCTCTTTGATCCCTCCAATGCAACGCCAAGTACAATATTTTCTTCAAGAACAGGCCTGGATACGGCGGGTTTCCTTTCTCCTTCCTGTTTTGTTGGCATGTTTCCATTGGATTTGTCAGTGTTGTTTGTCGATGAGGAAACTAGATTCTCTGAGTTGACTTTTGGCTTGATGTTTTTAATGGTTTGACCCTTAGATTGTTTCACATGGATGTCCTTCTGGGATGAATAATCTAATTCCAAACCAGTTACTTTGGAGTTGGAATTATAAGATATTTCTGGCACCTCCACGTTTTCCTTGTTTAAATTTGATTTCGGTGGCTTGTGTTCACCCACTTCAGAGTCAGGTTTAAAGTTTCCATTTGCATCAGAGTTAGATGCCATGACTTTGGCGTCCACCTCAGAGTTATCTTGAGTTTCTCTAACCTTGGTATCTGGTGCTCCTATTGGTCCAACCTTGTCTGTCTTGACATCAAGTTTGGTTTGCACAGTTGTCTTGTTATCTTGATCAACAGCTGTACGTGTTGATCGACTTTTCGTTTTATCATCTGCATTGTTCTTGTAAGGCGATTCAATCACTAATAATGGGCGGTTAGATACTGTTTCAGAATCTGCGTATGGTATGTTGTCCAAGTCGGCATCACTATATACTTTCAGTATGGTACGGACTGGTGTTGCAAGCCGGGCTCGGTGATGGCTGATAACTCTAAGAAGATCCAATAGTACAGTTTCCTGTTTTAAAAATCCAATAGATAGAAATTCAGGTTAATTTTTTAGCAATATAAACTGATGATCAGAACTAGGATCATATTTGGAGTTATGTCAAGTCAACACACAAGAACAGGCTTTTAGAACATTATAAACTGGTACACCGATATTAGTATAATTTAGCTACATCATCATAAAAAGTTAATAACTTCTAGAATAATTCATCATTGCTATTTTTGTTTTAAATTATTTAAGAAGATTTCAACTGTCAAGCATCTAATATGGGATTGAAAATCAAGTTCTACATTTTACAGCCAAATGAATCATATCTTAAATCACAAAGTTCAAATGCAAATAAATAACACCCAAGATTGAACATATAGTAAGTGTAACTTTGGGTTAGAATCCCCGATCTTGGACCATCAAAACTAAAATTACAATTTTATCGGTCAAGTTTTCTATCAATGGCTATAACTCATTAAAAGGAGCAAACTCAAGCTACAAATATGAAGCTAGTCACTTTTCGAGGTATATCCATCTTCTACTGATATACTACAAGACTCTAAAATAGAGCAAGCAAGATGCAACACTAACAGAGTTGATTGCAAGGTTCCATGTAGTGACACTTGGAAGGGCCTGTAACATGATTATTCCCGAGTTTCTCCTATTTTATAGAAATTCTCAAACTTATGCAATTGTTTCCTGTCTATTAATTGTTTCCAACTGTAGTATAAAAATAATATTGTTCCTGTTAGGAACCCAATAATTGGATTCCAAAGAAAGAACACTTTATTGAAAAATAGGAAATAACAAGAGAGCGAGCTCTCCTACACTGGTTATAAACCAATCAAAACTAAGATATGTCAAAGATGATTTCTAAGGGAGTGGAAGTCTTTATTTATAGACTTCCTATACAAGAGAAAGGACAAAGAATCACAAGAAACTAACTTAAAACAAAAAAACAACCTAACCAAACAATTAATAACTAACTAATTACTCTAGCAATTCATAACTACTTTAACTACTATAATTTCTTTTTATTCTATATCCTAAAAGCTTCCAACAGCTCTTTAATTCATATTTGCAAGTTGAGTCATGACTATATGAGGGAAGTGTTATAAAATGTGCATATTCTATATAAATAAACAAGAAGTATTCTTACCTTAACACACAAATATTCTTCAAAATGTGAAGTCTTGACGAAACAAGAAATCAGAATCTGTGAAAATCAGAAGAAAAAAATGATTACGTTTATATGTAAATACATAACTATCATAAGATAGCAGCACACTGATAAGTATGCGAGCAATAGTTTGATTTGATCATGACTAATGGATTTTCCAAGCTGTGAAATTAGATTTGATCATGACTAGTGGATTTTCCAAGCTGTGAAATTTGATTTGATAAGTACACAAATTTGATTGAGAGAACAAAAGAAGAAGAAACATCTGCAGCAATTAAGCTGTAAATCTGCACTAGTGCAGATAGATGTAGTGTACTCAAGGCAGGCTAAGTTTATTCAAGCTCCTCAAATGTATGAATAGGATTAAGTGTTCAAACATGCTCTATTAGTCCTTTACTTTAATAGGGCTTTAGACACTAAACTGTACAAATTACCAACTTACTTGGCTCAAGTATTAGTTAATCTTCTTAGGTACCCTAAGTATTTAATAACGATATTTAGAATGGAACTAATATTAAAAAGAATAAAGTATTACATGTGGAAGAAAGCCAAAGTTTCAAAGAGAAGTCAATAGCTGACTAATGAAATCTAGGGATATATTATTGAAAACATAACTATAGAAAGCACTCCAGTAAAAGGTAGGCAGCAGATTAAAAATGCACACGAAAGCACCCCGTCAAATGTAGGCGCAGCAGATTAAAATGAACACGCTGTCATTATCTGAAAGAGCTACTTCAATCTAATAAACAAAAAGAATATTTCCTCTGTTGTTTATGGCTCAAATTTAGAAAAGAGGAATAAATAATTATTTTTATTGAGGATCCCAGTAAATTAGCACAGACTCATTGATTGCAAGATATACAGTAATGGTCTAACCAGTTCATACATACCATGAGAGCCTGATTTTCAGGGTTTATATTGTCCAAAAACACTCTCCTGTGCAACTTCTGCTGCTCAACTTGAGGATTTTTGGCTAATACTTTTCGCATGTCAGCAACAATGTTCTGCAGAAGCATTAAACCATTTGTCATTCGAAAAAATATCATAGAACATTCAACATTGGTGAGAAGTGAATCCAATATAAACAACAAATTGATTTCTTACATTGATCTTATTTACATCCAAATGACTAACTGCTAGGTGAGTTTTGATTCTCCAATGTTTTTTTTGACTGAGATTCCGTACGACATTCACCGTAAATTTGTGGTTTGGAATGTGTACAGCTTCACCATCTTCGCCTCGTATAATTGTTGGGGACCACCAGCCAACATGCTGCATAGCAGGAAAACATCTATGCCTAACTCAGAGATCTCAAAAATCACTACACCATATTGTATAATTTAATTCTGTTATATTATTATAGAAACAAAACATGATACATGTAATATATATTATGTTTATATATAGTTCCCACATTCAACAGTTAAAAGGTGCAATTTAACACACCTCAACAGTGCCAGAAACTTCATATCCTTCAATCTTTGTTTGAATCCATTCATTTACCACAAAAGGCCGAGTTGCGTGAATCATCACGCTTGAAAGGAAGTTTGTAAATATCTAAACAGATAACATTTAATGTTAATAGGTTCCATAATATCATAGCAACAACTAAAATACTGAAATGTAAGAGAATTGGGATGATTATAAGCAACAATAAATACCTCACGACCAGCAAGAGTCAACAAAACTGTCCCAAAACCTCCTGCAGTAACCCATTTCTGGGTAGAGAAGCCCAGCAATTCCATAAATAATGAAAAGGCAGCAATCCATACAGCAGAATAAACAGCTTTGCCTGCAAATTGGAACCCCATCTGACAAAAAAAATAGATAATTCATTATATGTTTTAAATTGAACCACAACTAATAATCAAGCAATTAACGGAAATACAGGTTTCTACAATTATTATCTTCTATATGTTTTAGTTGCCAAGTTACTAGTCTTTTATAAAGATATCTCTTCTAAAATCATGTCCAGCCATAATATATTATTTTAGCTCCTATACCTGGGAGCTGTCATATATTATATTCAAATGCTTCCAGTTCTACATGCTTTTCTTTCTGTATATTAAAATTAATCTAGTGAATAATAGTCACTATCTGTAATACAAATTGATAAGGATGAATATTAAATCTAGAAACCGAAACAAATACACACCATTACTCAAATGGTTCTGATTATAAGCAAAAATACCTAATGTCAAGCTAATAATATTTTAGTCATCTGTTGTTGATATTTGTAAATATAGTATTAAGTATATATTGAATAGTCTCACGTCGACTATATCATGTAATTAATTGTAATCTCTCTATATATAATAAAGTTTCCGTTCTACTTTTCAAAATACACGGTTTATTCAAATGTCTCTTAGCCTCTTGTATTTCAATATGGTATCCAAAGCCTACCGAGAGACAACCTTTCACCGTACTTTATCCAGTTGACCCACTGTCTTCCGGTGAAATTTTTTTTTTGACAAACCGTGTCATTACTCCGGTTTGCCTTCCATACATTGTCGTGACTCATTCCGGCATCAGTTTTTAAAATTCTCTAGTCACCACCACACTGATGCGACCGTCCGCTACCATCGCTATTGTTTCCGACGAAGTTCCAGCAAACTAAACCTACCGGCAGAAGTGTCTCCTCCGATCTAGTCGTTCCCCACTTTTCACCGGCAGAAACCTCCGCACGCGCCACCTACGTCTCTACACGCAGGCCTCGCGGGCCCGCACCTAATCCGCACGTGACAGCACGTCCGGCGGCCGATCCTGACAATTTTTCCACCGCCCCACTCTCCATAGGGCAACTATTTCAGATTCGGTATCAGATTTTATTTTCCACTCGCAGAAAATTGTGATCCAGTTCAACCAGAGTCTTTTTCATCCGGTTCGCGTGATATTTTCTCTCTTCAGATACTCATGACTACTCATAACTTTACGCCAAACTACGATGATTTTCTCAGGTGGTATCAGAATTATCAGAATTTAAATTCTACTGCTTCGGTAACACACTGGTAATTTATCTGCTTGTCTCTCTCAATCATCTTCTCTTGGATCTTGGGTCCTTAATTCTGGTGCGTATGATCATATTACCGGTAATAAAACTATTTTCTCTTCCCTCTCTACATCTGGTTTCTTACCTACTATAACTTCTACCAATGGTTCGCAAACCCGATCTGAAGGGATTGATACTGTTCAAATTCTACCTTCTCTCTATCTGTTACTTTTGTCCTCTATGTACCTAATTGTCCGTTTAATTTACTTACAGTCATTAGTTTAACTCGTTCTCTTGATTGTAGTGTCACCTTCACTAACAATAATGTTACCCTGCAGGATCGGACTTCGGGACAGACAATTGGCGTCGGATGTGAGTCTCAAGGCCTTTATTACCTCTCAGTATCATCTTAGACATGCTCAACCAAAGATTCTTCACTCACTATCCATGCTCAGTTAGGCCATCTCAGTCTTTCCAAACTACATAAGTTGGTGCCAAATTTATCGAAGGTATCTAATTTACATTGTGAGTCGTGTCAGCTAGGAAAACACACTTGTGGTCAGGTCCCCAATCGAGTCAATAAACGAGCTTCGTCCCCTTTTGCTTTAGTTCCCACCGATGTTTGGAGTCCCTCGCGTATTGTCTCTACTCTTGAGTCTAGGTATTTTATCACCTTTATTGATGATTTCTCAAGATCTGAATTATTTTCTATTTTTGAACAATTCTATCAAGAAATAAGAATTCAATTCGGTGTGTCTTTTCGTACCTTAAGAAGGGACAATGCCCGTGAATATTTATCCCAACAATTTTAAAATTTTATGTCACACAATGGTATTCTCCATCAAACATCTTGCCCTCACACACCTCAACAAAACGGGGTAGCCGAACGCAAAAATCGGCATCTCGTAGAAACCACTTGGACCCTACTTCTCCATGGTAATGTTTCACTTCGGTTTTGGGGGGATGTTGTGCTAACGGCATGTTAGCTTATAAATCGCATGCCCTCATTTGTCCTTAACAATAAAATCCCTCATTCAATACTTTTTCCCAATTCCCCATTTCACCCAATTCCTCCCAGAGTCTTCGGGTCCTCATGTTTTGTACATAATCTCTCTCCTGATCTTGATAAACTATCAACTCGATCACTAAAGTGTGTCTTTCTTGATTATCATCGATCCCAAAAAGATTATTGTTGTTATTCACATACTCTACAACGATACCTCGTATCGGCCGATGTTACCTTCTTCGAGTCTGTTCCATATTTCGAGTCCAGTCACATACTTCAGAACTTATTCAAGAAAATACTCCCACGCCTTTTTCGGCAGTTAATAATGTCCCGCCTAGCATTATCCCCCATCAATCTACGACTCCTGACCCCCCCCCCCCTTCTCGACCACTTGAAACATATCAGCGTCGTCACTCAATGCCTGTTGTCCCTGTCCTTGAGGTCATTGTAGACTCTCCTCCGACGCCTTCGCCATCACCGGATCTGATCCTGCAACTTGAGTTTGATCTTCCGATTGTAATTCGAAAAGGTATACTTCAGACACGAAACCCTTCTCCACATTATATTGATTTATGCTATCATTGTCTTTCCCCTTTGTAGTATACTTGTTTGTCCTCTTTGTCTTTTGTTTTTATTCCTAAAACTCCAGGTGAAGCATTATCTCACCCTGAATGGAGGCAAGCAATGATTGATGAATTGCGTGCTCTTCAATGCAGTGGTACCTGGGAACTGGTTCCTCTACCCTATGGGAAATCTTTAGTAGGTTGTCGTTGGCTTTATACAGTGAAGGTTGGTCCAGATGGTAAGATTGATCGATTTAAATCTCGCTTGGTAGCCAAAGGATACACTCAGATTTTTGGATTGGATTATAGTGATATCTTCTCGCCTGTAGCCAAGATGGTGTCTGTTAGACTTCTTCTAGCCATTGCAGCCATTTGACATTGGCCTCTTCACCAACTTGACATCAAAAATGCTTTTTTACATGGTGATCTTGAAGAGGAAGTATATATAGAGCAACCACCTGGATTTGTTGCTCAGGGGGAGTCATCCAACATGGTGTGTAGGTTCCACAGGTCTCTTTATGGTCTTAAACAATCTCCGAGAGCTTGATTGGGCAGATTCAGCATAGTAGTACAACAGTTTGGTATAGTCCGTAATGAAGCTGACCATTCTATTTTTTATCGTCATCCAGTCCAAGGGTGAATTTATCTTATTGTGTATGTAGATGATATTGTCATAACTGGTAGCGATCAGCAAGATATACTCCAGTTAAAACAACATCTCTCGAATCAATTTCAGACAAAAGATCTTGATAAACTTCGCTATTTCTTGGGTATTAAGGTAGTCCAATCTAAATATGATTTGGTGATTTCTCAGCGGAAATATGCTATGGATATTTTGGAAGAAACAGGTTTGTTAAATATTAAACCAGCTCATACTCCTATAGATCCAAGTGTCAAACTACTACCCAATCAGTGGGAGCCTCTATCTTTCTCAGGAAGGTATAGGAGATTGGATGAAAAGTTGAATTATCTGACATTTACTCGTCCAGACATTTCTTTTGCAGTTAGTGTGGTAAGTCAGTTCTTAAATTTCCCTTGTCAGGAACACATGGATACTGTTATCCGGATTCTGAGATACATCAAATGTGCTCTAGAAAAAGGTCTAGTGTATGAAAATAAAGGACATACTCAGATAGTTGGATACCCCGATGCTGATTGGGCAGAGTCACCCATTAATAGACGGTCCACCTCTGGGTATTGTGTACTTGTTGGAGGAAACCTTATATCCTGGAAAAGTAAGAAACAAAACGTAATTGCAAGATCAAGCGCCAAGGCAGAGTATAGGGCCATGGCAATACCAACGTGTGAACTTATTTGGTTAAAAGTTTTAACTTAAAACAGTTGCTCAAGGAACTTCAAATTGAAGAAGCAAGACCAATGACACTTATTTGTGATAATCAAGCTGCATTGCACATTACTTCAAATTCAGTCTTCCATGAAAGGACCAAACATATTGAGATAGACTGTCACTTTATCAGAGAGAAAATCGAGTCAGGTGACATCGTCACAAACTTTGTCAACTCTAATGATCAATTGGCAGACGTGTTTACAAAATTCCTGTGAAGCCCCAGAACTAATTATATGTGTAACAAACTTGGTGCATTTGATTTATATGCATAAGCTTGAGGGGGAGTATTGATATTTGTAAATATAGTGTTAAGAATATTTGTATATTAAATAGCCTCACATCGACTATATCATGTAATTAGTTGTAATCTCTCTATATATAATAAAGTCTTTGTGGTGCTTTTCAAAACACACGGTTTATTCAAATATTTTAGTCTCTTGTATTTCAACATAGTCACTATTGTAGTGCTTCCAATTCTACATGCTTTTCTTTCTGTAAATTAAAATTAATCTAGTGAATAATAGTCACTATCTGTAATACAAATTGATAAGGATGAATAGTAAATCTAGCAACCGAAACAAATACACACCATTACTCAACTGGTTCCGATTATAAGCAAAAATACCTAATGTCATGCTAATAAAAAATTTTAGTTAACTGCAATTCAATATCTACTTTTTTGTTACTGCAATTCAATATCTTAAATGTAATAAAAAAGTAACAGTGTTTTTTTAACTGCCTTTTATGAGAACTTGTTCCATGAAATAAAATTGATATTGAAAAATAAAATCTATATTAATTTGAATGAAATTTAAGAAATGAAATCACTAATTATGGTGAAATTAGTTGAGATTTGCTTATATATTGATGTCCGATGGAGTATATAGATGGGTAACTATGTTTCCCAACTTTTGCTACCAGCTAATTGATTGAAAGAATAAGATCCTGCGGAGTCATAATAGCACCTATATGAAAGTTATCGACTAATAGACGGGGTTGACTATATATATACTGTTTAAACTTCATATGAGACTATAAAATCAGTGCATTTACATAGACAAAAGGTACCAACATTTCTTGTCTGACTTGCATCTGCATTCTCTGTTACAAATTTTTGTGCTTGTTGAATTGCACTGCATAAAAGTAGTACACAATTAGTTTCTAGAAGCAAAAGTTAATAAGCCTGCAAATTGGATCCAAATGATCTGGGGAAAGTTCTCAAGCATGCTACAATAATGATTTGTCTTGAAAAAATTCAGTAGAAATGTTTAAAGAAACAAAAAAACTAAGCCGTAAGATAAAACATATGAAGGTGTCACAATTTGTCAAAATAATAGAAAATTATACAAGGCTTCTCGTTAAAGGGGGAGAAAATCCCAAACAAATTAATTAACTAGGAGCACAACTAAGTGACCAAATGATTCATTAATACCGAGAAATATTCTGAAGGAGGTAAGGAAATAGGCATACCTAGATAAACAATAGGCAAAAGCCACTACAGTCGACAATGATTTAACGAAACTCAGAAGTCGTTCCTTAACAGCCTGGCTAGTTTCAGTGGGTAGAATTACTGGCTCAAATGATCTGCAATTAGCAGATCAATTAAGTATGTGGAGAATAGGTTCATTAGAAAAAGATGGAATACATTCATCATCAGAAAAAGATATAATACATTCATTATCAGATAAAGTTATTATTTTGTAATAGTGAAGTGAAACCTGGAAATAAGTATGGCTCCCGTCCATAATAGTAGTGGTCGAAGGTATGAAGTTACTATGTAATGAGTGGTACTTTTTTTCCAACTATTATCACTCCTCTGCAGGATACAGTGTATACTGTTAGACTTAGGTGTCAATAGCACTCAATCTGTTAGTACAAAGCTGAATAATACAACAATTGCTAAATAACCTGAAAACAATGTTTCCTTGTCTGAAACATTAATGGACCAACACCCCATACTGCAAAAATGATAATGCCAATAGCAGGAATCAACTTTACAATGACTTGACTATTTTGTAACACGTTACAGCACCTGCAGAAAAGTTTGTCAGTCTATACCAATAAAAAGACGAAGCCCTTAAATTTGTACGCTCGATGGATGGAAAATCACAAAATTCACCTTGTCAGCACTTTAGTAGCCACTTTAACAGAAGGAATCACAATTTGTTGGCCTGGCACTAAAAAACAATGACATTTAAAAGATCGTGATTTGCAAGACAATCTACGTGTTGACTTGTTTACATGACGGAGGTGTTGAAGACCCCTGTAATCCTGTTTCATGAACTGCAAAGGAAGATAGTATAACATTTACTTTCAAGTGAAACGATAATAGTCATGCAATTTCTATAATCTTGCAAGGGAATTACTTTTTCATTTAATCATTAATAATATATAAATTATCAAAACTCAATCATCATTAATTAAATATAGGTATCATTACAAATAGCACATTAACATTATTAGCTGACAATATTACAGATACTGGTGGAATGCTGAATGGGTCATCCATCTAAGTAAAAAGAAAAAACAGTACCAACAACTAAGAAGTCCTGGGTTCAAAACCCTGGAAACTAAGAAGTCCAGTGGTCGAACACAGGAAACTAACATAATAAAAATAAATCAGTACCAAGAAAAAATAGCATAGAAACAAAATCAAATAGTACTAAGTTCAGGGTTCGAACAGTTGAAACTAATATATTACTAACTAACGGTTGGAAAATATATTATCTCCGATTTTATTATTGTCTTTAATACTACCTTTATTTTTCTTTATTCTCAATTAAAGAAAAAATAAATTGTAATTATTGTATCTTCACTATATAAACCAGCTAAGGCTGATGAATAAAATATAACAGCTTTTACCAATTTTTTCTAATATGGTATCAAGAGCACTGAGTTAGGGGTTACCGTAAAAGTTTTCCTCAACCTATTTTTGTTGGGTTAGGGGTTACCATAAAATTTCCCTGAACATATTTTTTGTTTGACCCAATTCACATACTCTCTGTTAACCTCCTATGGCGAATGACAACAGCATGTGGTCTCCCCTATCACAAGCCTACACTGGATCCAACCATGGCGACCAACCACAATCTGATTCGGGCGGTGGCCGTGGAAACTGTGGTGGCCGTGAAAACGGCGGTGGCCGTGAAAACGGCGGTGGCCGTGGAAACAGTGGCGGCCGCGGAAACGGTGTACACGAGGAACCGTCGGTGGTCATAAACAATAGCAGTAATGGCGACCAACAACAATCTGATTCGGGCTTTAGCCGTGGAAACGGCGGTGGCCGCGGAAACGGTGTACATGAGGAACCGCCGGTGGTCATAAACAGTGGTCGTGCATTTCAGGCTAGTAATTCTGATCAAGGGCAGCAACCTCCTCCGTCTCAGTTCCCATTCACTACGGAGCAACTAGACAGACTGTACAAACTCCTTGAGTCTCCAACCCCTTCTTGCTCTATAGCAACAAAAGGTAATTCTGCATTTCTTAGTGTCAGTCCCAATCATACTTGGATAGTAGATTCAGGAGCCTCCGATCACATGACAGGTGAATCTAATTTGTTCTCTTCATATAGTCCATGTGCAGGTAATCAAAAAATAAAAATTGCAGATGGCTCTTTTTCAGCCATTGCAGGTAAAGGGTCAGTTGTGTTGTCTCAAATGTTAACTCTTAAAAATGTCCTTCATGTTCCAAATTTATCTTGTAATTTAATATTCGTGAGTAAATTAGCCCAAGATATAAATTGTCAAACTAATTTTTTCCGATCTCACTGTGTCTTTCAAGATTTGAACTCGGGGAAGATGATTGGCAATGCTAAGGAGAGTGGAGGACTCTACTACCTTGAAATTGGATCTGCATCACAACTACCTTTAAAAACAATAAGTTCCTGCTTTAAGTCTTTTTCCGTCTTGAATAATAAAGATGACAACATTATGGTATGGCATTTAAGATTAGGTCATCCTAGTTTTCGTTACTTAAAACACTTGTTTCCTAAGATATTTCACAATAAAAAATTTTCTTCATTTAAATGTGAAGCATGTGAATTTGCAAAGCATCATCGTTCCCAGTTTTCAATACAATCTTATAAACCATCAAAGCCTTTTTCTATTATACACAGTGATGTTTGGGGCCCTAACCGTACAAGTACACTCTCTCTTAAAAAATGATTTATCACATTTATAGACGATCATATAAGAGTATGTTGGGTGTACTTGTTAAGGGGGAAATCAGATGTGTGTCAGGCTGTAAAGAATTTTGTTTTAATGGTGCAGAACCAATTTCAAACAAATATCCAAATCTTTAGAAGTGATAATGGCAAAGAATATTTTAACACTATCCTGGGTGATTTTTTTCTAAAAAATGGGATTGTACATCAAAGTTCATGTCCTAATACTCCTCAACAAAATGGAGTGGCCGAAAGGAAAAATAGACATTTACTAGAGGTTGCTAGAGCTCTACTTTTTTCAAATAAAGTACCAAATTATTTGTGGGGCGAAGCTGTTTTAACAGCTGCATATTTAATTAACAGAATGCCCTCCAAAATTCTCAATTTTCAAACTCCTATTAACGTCTTCAAAGAATGTTTTCCTAGTACTCGTGTTTTAACTGATTTGACTTTAAAAATCTTTGGTTGCACAGCCTTTGTTCATGAACATAAAAATGTTGGAAAACTTGAGTCACGTGCTATAAAATGTGTCTTTGTTGGATACTCCCCAACCCAAAAAGGATATAAATGTTTTGATCCAAAAAATAAGAAAATGTTTGTCACTATGGATGTTACATTCTTTGAAAATAAACCTTTTTTTTATGACACTCATCTTCAAGGGGGGGAGATAGACGAAGACTCGTTTCAAATTGAGGACATGAGTTTTTTAAATAACTTATCTTTACCAATATCACAAAATTCTAAGTTTTTTACACCTGCACCAACAGAAAATAGCCGCGATTCTTTATCAAATCCTACTCCTGTCATGAGTAAGGAACCTTGTGAATCTGAGCCTACATTTTCTCTTGTAGAAAACAATGAGAATCCTGAAAACGATGATAATGATGATCTAATTGAAATGCCACAAAATAATGAGTCACTTCAACAAAACAAATTTGAATTAGGAAACGGGACTTGGAAAGGAAAGGTTTTTGTGAAAAAGCACCATAAAGGAAAGGACAAGTCCACATCTCAACACTGCCAGGAATCTGAACCGGGGAATGATCAATTTCCTAACAAAAGAAAAGGTAAGTCTATCTCTGTTTCTGAGAGTCGTATTTTGTATTCTGATATAGATGATCCTGTTGCCATTAGAAAACCTGTCAGATCTTGCACTAAACATCCCATGTCCAATTTTATATCATATTCAAATTTGTCTTCATCTATGTCTGCCTTCACTTCAAAATTGTCTAGTGTAGAAATTCCAAAAAGTGTACAGGTTGCTCTAGAAAGGAGATGAAAGCTCTAGAAAAGAACAAAACTTGGAGTGTTACGCCACTACCAGATGGCAAGAAGACAGTTGGATGCAAATGGGTGTTTACTATAAAGTATAATTCAGATGGGTCAATTGAAAGGTATAAGGCTCGCTTGGTGGCTAAAGGCTTTACTCAGACCTATGGTATAGATTACTCAGAGACATTTGCTCCTGTTGCAAAATTGAACACTGTCAGAATTCTTGTCTCTTGCTGCCAAAATGGATTGGCCTTTTCACCAGTTAGATGTTAAGAATGCCTTTCTTAATGGCGATCTAGAAGAAGAAATATATATGGACATTCCTCCTGGCTTTGAAAACAAATTTGGATCAAATGTGTGCAAACTAAATAAGTCTTTGTATGGATTAAAGCAGTCCCCTAGAGCTTGGTTTGAAAAATTCACTAAGTCCATGAAGAAACAAGGGTACATCCAAGGACAGGCTGACCACACCTTGTTCACAAAATTCTCGCACGATGGGAAAGTTGCTGTCCTGATTGTTTATGTTGATGATATTGTCCTTACTAGAGACGATACAGTGGAAATGGCAAGAGTAAAAGAGAAACTGGCAGTAGACTTTGAAATCAAGGATCTAGGATTCATGAGATATTTTCTAGGTATGGAGGTTGCTCTGTCAAAAAATGGTATTGTGGTTTCACAGCAGAAATACATTATAGACTTGTTGAAAGAAACAGGAATGAGTGGATGTCGTCCTGCAGATACCCCTATGGATCCTAATGCTAAACTTTGGGGAGAAGGTAATGTTTCTGTTGATACTGAGAGATATCAGAGATTGGTTGGGAAACTGATTTATTTGTCACACACCCGACCTGATATTGCTTTCTCAGTTAGTGTACTGAGTCAGTTTATGCATTCTCCTTTCGAGGAACATCTTGAGGCAGTATATAGGATACTGAGATATTTGAAGGGAAATTCTGGAAAAAGATTATTTTTTAAGAAGACTAGTGAAAAAAATGTGTATCTTCACCGATGCCGATTGGGCAGGTTCAGTCACAGATAGAAGATCAACATCTGGATATTGTACCTATGTTTGGGGTAATCTTGTGACATGGAGGAGCAAGAAACAAGGAGTTGTAGCCAGGAGTAGTGCAGAGGTCGAGTTTAGAGCTATGTCTCAAGGTATTTGTGAAGGATTATGGATCCTTAGAGTCCTAGAAGAACTTAAGGTGAAAATTGAGCTTCCATTAAAATTGTACTCTGACAGTAAAGCTGCTATTAGCATAGCTCATAATCCAGTTCAACATGACAGAACCAAGCATATCGAGATTGATCGACACTTCATAAAGGAGAAGTTAGATGCGGGAATCATATGTCTACCCTTCGTGACTTCAAGTCAACAAACTGCGGATATCCTGACCAAAAGCTTGGCAAGGCCTACTTTTGAGTATTTGATAGACAAGTTGGGTATGATAGATATCAATGCACCAACTTGAGGGGGGTGTTGGAAAATATATTATTTCCGATTTTATTATTGTCTTTAATACTACCTTTATTTTTCTTTATTCTCAATTAAGGAAAAAATAAATTGTAATTATTGTATCTTCACTATATAAACCAGCTAAGGCTGATGAATAAAATATAACAGCTTTTACCAATTTTTTCTAATACTAACATTTGTCTATATAACTAAAAAAACAGTACCAAGAAGTCTGCAATCAACCAAAATGGGCACAGTTGAATGCCAGGCTAAAGTTTCACAACAGCGCCACAAATATTTTGGCACACCAATTAAAAGTTGAATAAACGGAAAGTGTTAGGAAACTCTGATAACTGACTTACTTTATTGAATAATAGAAAAGTTAATATATAGTTAATTACATAAACTGACTATCCTAAATCTTAGCTAGAAAATAGGAACTAATAAAGACTAAATCAAAAAGGAATCCAACTGCTATGCTAACAGCCCTATAAAATAGGACATTTATTCTAACAAACTAACCAAGTCAGAATTAACCCTATCATTTCCTCCCTTAAACTAGACAGTATACTAGTTTAACTTAGGTGCATCACATACTCCAAGTTTCTTCCTAAGATGCTGAAATGTCTTCAACTTGAGAGGCTTAGTGAAAATGTCTGCTATCTGTTGTTCAGTGCCACAAAACTTCAGTTGTACATCAATGTGCTTACTCTTTCCGTGCATCACAGGGTTTTTGGATAGCTTAATTGTTGAACTATTGTCACAAAATATAACTGGACTGCTACTACCATTATAGCCAAGCTTCTTCAACACTCTTTTCATCCATATCATTTGACATGTGCAGGCTGCAACAGCTACAAATTCTGTTTCTGTGGTGCTCAGTGCGACAATAGGTTATTTCCTTGAAGACCATGCTACAACTGCATTGCTCAGAATAAATGCATACCCGGATGTACTCTTTCTGTCCTCCATACTTCCAGCATAATCACTGTCGCTGAATTCAATCAGCTCTGTATTTCCAGTCTTCCTATAGAGAATCCCATAGCTAATGGTTCCTTGTAAATACCTCAATATCCTTTTAGCTGCCATAAGATAAAGCTCAGTTGGATTTGACATGTATCTACTAATGAGGCTAATTGAATACATCACATCAGGTCTTGTGGTTATCAGATACTTCATGCTTCCAACCAGCTGCTTGTAGACTGAACTATTCACTTTCACACCATCTTCATCTTTGTGAATTTTGAAACCTGGAACCATTGGATTCTGCACAGAATTGCTTTCTTCCATTCCAAATTTCTTTATCATATCTTTCACATACTTCTTCTGGCTGATAAATACCCTTCATCAAACTGTAATACTTCTATACCAAGAAAGTATTTCATCTTTTCCAAGTCAGACATGTCAAACTCCTTCATCATGGACTGTTTGAACTCTCTCATCATAGCACCATCATTTCCCGTATAGATTAAATCATCAACATATAGGCTAACAATTAAGAAGTTACCTTGTTTATTCACTTTAGTAAATAATGTTTGTTCACTTGCATCCTTCTCGAATCCTGTCTGCTTGAAGTATGACTCTATTCGACTGAACCATGCTCGCGGTGCTTGCTTGAGTCCATATAAAGCTTTGTTAAGCTTGTAGACCTTCCTCCCTTCATCCTTCAATTCATAACCCTTAGGTTGTTCAACATAGACCTCTTCCGATAATTCTCCTTGGAGAAAGGCAGATTTCACATCAAGTTGATAAATAATCCAACTTCTTTGAGCTGCAAGAATGATCATACGTACAGTGTCCATACGAGCTACAGGAGCATACACTTCATCATAATCAACTCCTTGTTGTTGAGCATATCCTTTTGCCACTAAACGAACTTTATATTTTTCAATTTCTCCCAGTTGATTTAGTTTGGTCTTGTATACCCATTTGACTCCTATGGTTTTAGCACCTCTTGGCAAATCAGTTCGCTGCCATGTCCCGTTCTTCTCGATTGTACTTATTTCATCATCCATTGCTTGTCTCCATTTTTCACTTTGCACTGCCACTTCAAAACTGATTGGATCAGAGCTAGCAAGGAAAGCAAAATGTATTTGACCATCTTCTTCTTCACCAATAACATCTTCACCAATAACATAATCATTCATCCATACTGGTGCTCTTCTAACTCTGATTTCTCTTGCATTGGAAGTTGTAGGATTGGCACTAGGTACAACAGCCTCAATTGCATCACTTGTCATCTCCTTTTCTTCTTCCTCGTTGCTTTGTGTGTCATGATTCTGTTGGGTGATTTCATCATTTTCTTCTCCCGCCTCTAGATCAAGTCTAATGAATTCTTGGTAACTTTCATCCCAATTCCACTTCTTTTCTTCCTCAAAGACAACATCCCTACTGATTATGACTTTCTTGTTCAAAGGATCATAGAGTTTATATCCCTTGGATTCTGCACTTACCCCAAACAGAACATAATTGCGACTCTTATCATCCAGTTTAGCCCGTCTAGCATCAGGGACGTGAGCATGAGCTACACAACCAAACACTTTGAAGTGTTCAACTGAAGGTTTCACCCCACTCCAAGCTTCTTTAAGGGCCATGTCCTTGACTGATGATGTTGGACATCTATTTAGAACATAGAAGGCCCAATTCACAGCTTCTGGCCAGAAATTTCTTGGCACATCTTTCTCAGCCAGCAGACATCTCACCATATTCATAACAGTTCTGTTTTTTCGTTCTGCAACACCATTTTGCTGAGGTGTGTAGACTGTGGTTAACTGCCTCTTAATGCCATTCTCTCTACAATATTCTTTGAACTCATTTGATGAAAATTCACCTCCACGATCTGTTCTTAAGCATTTAATGGACAAACTGGATGCTTTCTCTACACACGTTCTGAATTGCTTAAAGACACTAAAGGCGTCGGCCTTATATGCAAGAAAATACACCCAAGCTTTTCTACTAAAATCATCAATGAAACAAATGAGATACCTCTTTTGTCCGTTGGAAGTAGGAGAGATTGGACCACAAATGTCAGAATGAATCAACTCTAGTTTTTCTGAAGCTCTCCATATCGCCTTCTTTGGAATAGTTTCTCGATGTTGCTTCCCTTTTAAACAGCCCGTGCATACAACATTGGTTTCAGCAAAATGTGGCAGCCCTTTCACCATTTCCTTGTTTTTCAGAGTCTTCAAACCTGTATAGCTTAGATGACCATATCTAGAATGCCAAAGTTGAAGAGATCTTGGACATCAGCTTGAAAACACTTTTCACTTGTTGTCTGCTTGCAACAAGGTGTATTAGTGAGCAACACAAACATTCTGTTGGCTGTCATTTTGCTGGTGATGACTAGACCCTTTGTAGGATGGTAGATCCTACATTGATTGTCCTTTATCAGAACAGCTAGACCTTTCTCTTGTAGTTGTCCAATACTAAGAAGATTGTTCTTTAAATCTGGCACATAGAACACATCTTTGACAGTGTGATAAACTCCTTCCAAGACTAGTCTTACACTTCCTTTTCCAACAACATTCATTGTTGTATGGTTGGCCAATCTGACATTTCTTTTGAATCCATTCTCCATATCCATGAATAGTGAAGAATCACCACACATATGGTTGCTGCAGCCAGTGTCCAGAAACCACACATCTTGTTGATTGATTCTAGAAGATTCAACATATGCCATAAGCAACATCTCTTCTGATTCTTCAAGCTCAACATAGTTTGCTTGCTTCGATAAATTTGGACACTCGTACTGATAGTGTCCTAGCTGATGGCATGTGTGGCATTCGACGGTCGCCCTGTTGTAACTTTGTCGACCCCTGCCTCTGCCTCTTCCTCCTCTGAAAGTGCTTCTTCCTCATCCTCTTCCACCATTTCTTTCATCATAGGACACCTTGAGAGCATGTTCTTCGTCTCCATCTTTCTTAAACTTTTGTTCATGGACAAGAAGAGAACTTTGCAAAGCATCAACAGAGAGCTCATCAATGTCCTTTGACTCTTCTATGGAACAAACTATATAGTTCCATTTTTCAGTGAGGGTTCTCAAGATCTTCTCTACGATCTTGACATCAGCCATATCCTCTCCGTAATTTCTCATATCATTTGCAATCATCATCACTCGGCTAAAATAATCACCAATTGCTTCACCTTGTTTCATAGCTAGGACCTCAAACTCTATGCGAAGGCGGTTGAGTTGAGCCCTTTGAACTCGAGCATTCCCTTGACATTTCATCTTCATGGAATCCCAAAGTTGCTTGGATGTCTCCTTCTGAGTGATCGTTTTAAGAATTGACTTGTCAAGAGATTGAAACAAGTAATTCTTCGTCTTTAGATCTTTGAGTTGCGCTTCCTCCAGTGGTCATAATCACCATCGTATTTCGGAATAGAGGGTTGGGAAAAACCAATGTTTCCTTCAGCCATTGCTTACGAACTCTCTCTCCTTTTTTTCTCTCGATATGAAGTCTAGCTCTGATACCAGATTGTTAGGAAACTCTGATAACTGACTTACTTTATTGAATAATAGAAAAGCTAATATATAGCTGATTACTATCCTAAATCTTAGCTAGAAAATAGGAACTAATAAAGACTAAATCAAAAAGGAATCCAACTGCTATGCTAACAGCCCTATAAAATAGGACATTTATTCTAACAAACTAACCAAGTCAGAATTAACCCTATCAGAAAGCAGCATGACTATATCTCAACGTTTTAAGAACATACCAAAACAGAATATGAGGGATATTCATTGAATAATTGTAACTTGCATCTCCCTGATACCCTCTGTAAACCATAGTGGTAAAAAGAGTGAGAAATAAACAAAACCAAACCAAACCCTGCACAAAGACGTAGAACTGAAAATTTTCTAGTACCATATCTTTATTGGAGCTCAGGTTCAGGTTCCTGCAAAGGCCCAATCCATGGGACAGTTGCAAGGAGCCAGGAAAAGCCATTATTCTATCAAATTTGACGGCCAAGTAGAATTGCAGACTTTGAATACAATTCAACCAACACTCTATACTCTATAGAGATGTATTGTTTGTTGCAGATAGACTTTGACGATCTTTCAACTCAGTTTCCTGCAACTAAACTGATATTAATCATTATTTTACAACTGAAAAACTGAAAAACGTACTCGAAATTCTTAACTACCAAAAGGACCAATTTCATGAGTTAAGCATTAAAATTAGGTTTAAAAACAGAAGCAAGTGAAACGAATGAAATAACGAATGTGCGATGAAAGGGAAAATTGAATAAAAGATTTGAAAATTTTGGAAGAGTTTTGAGAATTGATCGATTACCTGTGATGAAGAAGATGAAGATTGTTGTTATTTCTTAGAGTTTTTAACCTAACAATGGATTTATGTGTATCTGCTTCTACGAGGCGCAATGCAAATGCAAAGGGACGTACACAACAAAATGTTTATTTTTTTATTTTTATTTAATTAATAATTAATAATTGAAAATGTTTATAAATTACTATTGTTTGTGGAGCCGACGAAAGTCACGCCATTTGTACGCTAGAATTTTCATGTCGTCAGCCATAGCTTTGATTTCCACGTGTCTCCTTTAAACATTCACGTTTCTGCACGGCATCAAGGACCAACTTTTTTTTATTCCATTTTTTATGCCAAATTGTTGTTTTTCCTTTTAGGATAGCTCAATACAATCATTATCATATGCTACTAGGAGTGTTTAAGATAAGCTCATTTCAATATTCGATCAATTTCCAACTTGTTTCTAATCATTATCATATACTATTACTAGTATTACTTTTAATATGACCCTTTTTTTAATAGGATTCAAAAAAAAATCCGCTTAAATCGTGGTTAAAAAAATTTAAAAGTATTGATTATGTTTAAATGATAAAAAAATAATGTCCTTATTTATTTTCCGCAATTAAACCATGATTAAGCTATACAAAATCTACAAAAACATAAGATAGTCATAATTTTAAATGATTTTTATTATCATAAATTTTTAATAGATTCTATTATAGAATTGAAATAGAAATATTTTTTTTAAATGTCAATTAATTAGAATTCTATAAATATTTTTTTAAAATAAAGCCCTACGCGATAATCTTGGTGGCCTATCTCTAGGGTCATCCTTGGTGCGGGGTGAACATGTATGGTTAGCACTCCAGTGTATAAATCAGTTCAAGATTCAAGATGATAGAAGATAAAAAATATACCTTGTTATTTACGTGTGAACTAATTTTTACCTTGGGTCAATCAAATATAGCGGATTTGAGACGAATTGAGTCTTAATTTATTGTGCATTTGCCCAACCATAACAGTTGGCCTTAAGGCTTTATCGGGAATTGAAGGAGTTAGAGAAAGCCTTAAGTGATGTTGGTCGACCTCCAGAATGTTATCTGATGTGAAATAGAACTGAAACTTCTGGAATCATTTAAAAAAAGTAGTAGAGAATGAGACCACTAAATGTAGTCTATCATTGAAATGTTTCATAACCTTCTTCTGACATGTGTGGTTACGTGACTAGCTAGGCATGGCGCAATTTAGATTGCACTCGAGTTGGCATGTATCCACAAAGGGAAATCCAGTCTTTGATCTTGTAACTTCTCTCTCTAGTTGGTCTGAATCATTTAATTGCAGTTGACTATAAATAGGAGAAATTGAGTGTTTGGGAGTTTTTTGCAACCATTGACATTGAAACTTTTCTAAGAAATATCTTTGTTTCCTTTTTCCTTAGACTATCAGTAAAAGTGTGTGGTTTGTTGGACAATCTCAGGTCCAATCATAACACCCTCTCATGAGTCATACCAACACAAAGGCGTC
Source organism: Lathyrus oleraceus (assembly GCF_024323335.1). Lineage (NCBI taxonomy): Eukaryota > Viridiplantae > Streptophyta > Magnoliopsida > Fabales > Fabaceae > Lathyrus > Lathyrus oleraceus. The sequence goes on along the minus strand of NC_066580.1, from coordinate 300,188,304 downwards.
ATACACCTTCTACCATACAATGTCTCAAACGGTGTTATTCCAATACTCGAATGGAAACTGTTGTTGTAAGTAAACTCAATCAACGGTAAAAAGTTATCCCAAGCCCTCAACAAGTCCTTTAGCGACTGAATAGTCCTCTCAGTCTGAACATTTGTTTGCGGATGATAAGTAGAACTCGGATGCAACTTTGTACCCAAAGCCATCTACAAACTCTTCCAGAACCTCGACGTAAACCTCAAATCTCTATCAGATACAATATTGGACGGAATATCGTGCAAACTGACAATCCTCTCAATATACAACTTCGTCAACCTCTCCAACGGATAATCCAGTCTCATCAGAATAAAATGAACAGACTTCGTCAACCTATCCACAAGTACCCAAATACTATCTCAGTTCTTCACAACCCTCAGCCATCCAGACACAAAATCCATCGAAATGATGTCCCATTTCCACTCAGGAATAGACAATAATTGCATCAAACCCAACGACTTTTGATACTCAATCTTTTAATTTTGGCAAGTCGGACACGCATACACGAACTTTGCGATCTCTGTCTTTATTCTAGACCACCAAAACATCTTTCTCAAATTCGGATACATCTTTGTAGCACCCGGATGAATACTCAGACCATTTCGGTGCCATTCTTTAAGAATAATCTTCTTGAGTTCAGGCACATCAAGAACATAGATTATATCACAGATTTCTATAACACCATTATCATCAATCCTGAAATCACCACCTCGACCTTGATTGATTAAAGCCAAACGAACTACCAAATCCAAATCAGCCATATGACTTTCTCTAATCTCTTCCAAAACACCATTGGTAACCTTTAACATAGCTAGTTTCACACTCTACGACATGACTTCACAAACCAAACTCATATCTTTAAATTATTCGATTAGCTCTAACTCTCTAGCCATCAATGTCGACATATGCAACGTCTTCCAACTCAATGCGTCAACCACTACATTGGCTTTACCAAAATGGTAATTCAAACCAAAATCATAATCCTTCAACAATTCAAGCCACTTCATTTGCCTCATATTTAACTCATTTTGATCGAATAGGTACTTCAAGCTCTTATGATCACTAAACACTTAAAATCTAGAGTCAAACAAATAATGTCTCCAAATTTTAAGTGTGAACACAACAACAGCTAACTCTAAGTCATGTGTAGGATAACTCTTCTCATGAACTATAAGTTGTCTCGATGCATAAGCCACAACTTGTCCATTTTGCACCAACACACCATCCAGACCCATCTTGGAAGCATCACAATACACGACAAAAGGTTCGGTTGTACTCGGCAGAATCAAAATCGGAGCAGTCGTCAACTTTTTCTTGAGTTATATAAAACTCTCTTCACAAGCAACATCCCACATATACGTTTGACCCTTTCAAGTCAATTAAGTCAAAGGAATTATCAACTTCGAAAAACTTTCTATGAATCTGAGATAATAACCAGGTAACCCAAGGAAAGTTCTAATCTCCGTAACAGACTTCAGATTCTCCCACTGCAACATATCATTAACCTTCAGAGGATCAACTGTAATACCACCACTAAAAATTACGTGGCCAAGAAAACTCACTTCTCTTAACCAAAACTCACACTTAGATAGCTTAGCATAAAATTACTTCTCTTTAAATAACTCTAACACGATTCTCAGATGCTCTGCATGCTCTTTATCAGTCTTCGAATAAATTAGAATGTCGCCAATGAATACCACCACGAACTTACCCAAATATTGATGAAAAGTCATATTCATATATTCCATAAACACATGTGGCACATTGGTCACACCAAATGGCATCACAGAATACTCTTAGTGACCATATCTCATTCTGAACGTAGTCTTCGAAATATCTTCGGGTTTCACTCGAATTTGATGGTAACCCGACCGCAAATCAGTTTTACTAAAAACACGAGCATCGACTAATTGATCCATCAAATCATCAATTCTCAAAAGAGGATATTTATTCTTAATTGTCACCTTATTTAGCTGTCGATAGTCAACATACAACCTCATGCTACCATCCTTCTTCTTTATTGACAATATCAGCGCACTCCAAAGAGAAACACTTGGTCGAACAGATTTCTTCTCAAGTAACTCTTCCAACTATTTATTCAGCTCACTCAACTCAGAAGCATACATTTCATACGAAGTCATAAAATTATGACTAGTATCGGGTACCAAGTCAATAGTAAACTCAATCTCTCACTCTGGTGGTAAATCACTAATGTCTTCAGGAAACACTTCTGGAAATTCACACACTACAGAAAGATCGCAAACTGCTTAATTGCCTTTGGTTTCCAACGAATCTAACATCACAAGAACTTGCGCCTCATCCCTCACGGACTCTCTCACTTGTTTAGAAAATGCAAACATCAACTTTTCACCTTCATCGAACTCATATTCATGCTCTAGAGGCAAGTCGTGGATATCTTTAGGAAAACATCAGGAATCATACATTACTTGCATATCACTAGCCTTCACATTTCTCCTCACTCTTCGAGAAGAAAATCTCAATAATACTTGATCGTTCTCCCTCAAAGACATCCCCAGCTAGACCAGCAGACAGGAATCTCAAATCCACATCCTCTTTGGATTCAAGAAACTACATTGACTTATCAAAACAATTGGTAAACACTTGGTTTATCTCTAATAAATTCATTCAAAGAATAACATCAACTTGTTCCAATGAAATACAAATCATACACATCCTTAGGAAACATGTCAGGATACTCAATACACCAGTGGCTCATCTCTAGCCAAAAGATTGCCTTCCCCCTCACAAGGAAGTGAACAACAAGAACACATGATCGTCTTCCTTCAAGGTCACACCATTTTGCTAACCGGCACCATCCTCGAATCCGACCTCTCTCTGGGTTCAGAAAAACACCACATTCTCAAAACAGTTGAACTAGCCAACATTGTATTCTTGCATGCAACAACATGATGTCCAATCCTTCTACAATTGGAACATCCAAGAGAAACAGATGCTTCTCCCCCATTTGTTTCATTCCCAACCTGCAAATAGAAAACAAAACAATCATCCACAGTGTTTCACACACATGTAGCATACTAGGGAACAAACATAATTAAACAACCTGACCGGACTTTTCGACCAAGCTCTAATACCATTATATAACACCCTAAAAACTTGCGCATAATTGTCAAAGAATTTAATTAATTCATTCCTCTTATTCATTCATTCATTTCCATTTGGCCTATGACATCTCAAAGTCCTAATGCTAGTTGATTGAAGGATTAACATGAGTATGGATGAGATTAGGCCACACCTTTTGCATATTTTTTGTGTGTGGTATGTTTCATGAGCATAGTTCATAATACTATGTCTCCAACATGCATTAACACCAAAATTCTATTGCCCGACCTCAAATAGTTATGACTTCTACATAAGTCCAATTACGATTACTTAACATAGCGCTAAATTTGAGACATAAAAGGCATAAGCATTCTAGTTAGTGAGATTGTAAGTCTCCCTTCTTTCATGGTATTGTGTGGAAACTTGGCCTTCTTTCCTTCCTTTGGAAGATGTTTTAGTTCAAGGATGCATGCTTGTGATAAGTGGGTTGAATGTTCTCCAAAGAATGTCTTGAAATGAAAAGCTAAACAAAACTAACTTCTAACTTACTAACCATTAACTTTTAATTTCAAGCCTTTACTTTGATGCAATTTACTTTTATCACTCTATTTCATTTTCCATTATTCATATCATTCTAATTGTTTATGTTAATATAATTTTCACTTTGTCCATTTGCACCATATTGTGTGATATATTTTGTTTGTGTATACTTTACTTGTTTGTGTGGTCTTTGACCATTAATGTACATAATAACAATAAAAATCCTAAAAAACTTTTGAGTGGACTGATGCTTGCAATTTGAGACTTTATCTGATACATCATTTAAGATCTCTCTAAGTTCATCTGCAATATGATCATGGTGTAGATGTTATTTTGAACCTGTGACTTGTGGAATTCATCTGTTACATGGGCTATTTTTGAAGAATATCATGGAATGGATAAGCTTGGATGTGGCCATCTTTATTTGATGCCTTGCTCTTCAAGATAATATAATTGTGCATTTGTGTGTTGCTTGATTCTAAAAGTCCAAGGGAATTCTGGGTTTCTATTGACAGTCTTGTCTATTGGATTGCTACCATTTGGTCATATCTTTTCAACTCTAAACTTTTAATTTTTGTACATAGGGTAGTCTCTTCATCTTCTCCCCATTTCTTTAATTTCAAAATCTCTCCCTCCATTTTTTAAAAATCTTCTTTGTGTGAACTACTTTTGTTCTAAACTTTGACCGTTTTTACAAAAAGATAGAAACTTTGGCCTTATGCCATTGCATTTTCAAATTTCTTTTCTTAAATTAAACTTGTAAACAAACTTAACTATACTTGACTTAAACTTTCAAAAAGCCAAAAAGAACTAACTCATTCAAATCATTTTAGGCCTTTGTGCCCTTTCAAACTTTAATTTTGTTAAAATCAAAACACCCATTTTGAAATTTGTATCACGAACTACGAGGTTTTGATCCCTCATTTTTATGTTGGTACGTAGGCACAAGACCGAAGGTCTTGTCAAACACAAAAATATAATCAATAAGTTTTTTTCTCATCCCCCCATTCTATTTATTTGTAAACATCACTTTATACAAAATACATATGCACACAAAAAGGGCTCCCTAGGAGTACATAAGACACTTTGGGTGCTAACACCTTCCCTCTGTGTAACCAACCCCCTTACCTGTGATCTCTGACTTTTATTAGTTTTTATTTGAAAACTTCTTACTTATTGGGTTTTGTTTGTACTTTTTCCCTTTCCCTTGGAAACAATAAAAGCGCGGTGGCGACTCTTGTTAATTGATATCTAGCTTGCCAATAGCTTGATGATCATGAATTTCCCGCTACACCCATCAAACCTAATATTTGTGCCTTAGGGCATCAACCTGAAAACCCTTTTCTCACATGTAAAATCAATCAACACACAAACATTTTCTACTATGAACTACGGAACTCTGATTCCTAATCCTCGATGAGTGATACGTAGGCACAAGGGTCACAATCCTTGGCGAGTACCATAATAAAAAAACCAAAACCCCTCACTTTCACACACATTCTTTTGAAAAATAAAATAATAACGAGATAAATTCCCGCATACGTAAAATAACCCAAATGGTTCCCAAGGAGTACCATGGACGTGAGGGGTGTTAATACCTTCCCCTTGTGTAACCGACTTTCGAACCCATATCTCGGTTGCAAGACCGATTCCTTATTCCATTCTAGCGCACACAAATAAAATCCGGTGATGACTTTTCTGATTTTTTCATCTCTTTGGCATTTCTATTTAGAAGTCTCGATTCCTCTTTATCGCGTGAAATGTAACACCCCTAATTTATTTTAATTTTTTATTAGCATATTATATTACTAAAATGATGCAGTGTGTTATTTATTTAGTTATTGTGACGCTTTTTGTGATTTTTGAAGTTGTAAGATTATTTTAGTAATTTTATAATTAAGGGAATTATATACTTGGTGAATGGAAAATGAAATTAGGCTTTTATTTAATTTATTAGAAATAATAAAATGGTTTAGTATGTTATAATAATAATAGTAGTTAGAATAATTAAAAATAAGTTATTATATTAAAGATTTATTTAAGATTTATTTAAGTGTGACGGATATAAATATTTAATTATATTATTTTTAAAATAATTATTTAATTGAAATTAAAATAATACTATAAGTGTTTCACAACATTTAAGTAGGAAGTGAAATGTTTTAAAGTTAAGTGTTGTTACGTTAGGGAACACAATAATTATTGGGATTTTTATTATTATCAATAAATAAAAATTAACAATTATTAGGAATATAATTTCAACCTTAGAATTAGCATTGGGAGAAATAAGATAGAATTGGGAAGCAATTTTGGGAAAGCAATTCTGGAGATTGAGGGAGGAACGCATAACTTTTCAAGATTTATGAAAGCTACAATTATCAGGTAAGGGGGAGATTATTTATTGTATCGTGGGTTTAGTTAGCAGGATGATGAGGGTACCCTTGCTCTCTCATCAACTATGATTTTTTTAATATGATTTGTGATCTTTCATGTATCAAATCAATATACATTTTTTTTGATCCTATGGGGTTTGATCAATCACCTTATGGACAATTATATGTTTTTTTCTTGTGATTGTATGCGTATGTGACTATGAATTTGGATTTTTGAAATCGATCGCTTCTAACGATCTGTGAGCAAATGGGATTTTCCCATTTGGTCACTTTTTAATCGATCGATGATTCGATCTGTGTCCGAAATGGGATAATCCCATTTGGTCGTAACCCAAATTTTGACGATGAAACGCGTGGGATAGAGAATTTTGATGATTTGGGTTTAAACCCTATAAATTAATGATGAAATTATTATAATATAATTTTTAATAGTGTTTTATAATTTCACAGATGTTGATGTATTATATCGATATTGTAAAACTTTTTCTCATAAAGTTCAGAAAATTGTATTTTTCTCAAAATATCAAATAAGTCTATTATTTTCCCTAATGACTTATTTTCTTAGAATCGAACATACTTAAAGTATGGAGTCTTTTTTTTTTTAATTTAAAAAAAAAGGAAATTTTTAGTCCTTCAACCGTGAAATGTTTATTTATTATATAATTTTTACATCCAATTGATTTTTTTAAAGTTGAAATTGTGATAAAATAGCCCTAAAATAATTAAATATACATTTTATAAAATTTTATAAAAATTATTAGTATATTTTACTCACTTTTAGGAATATAGTTAATTAAATAATTTTGGGTTTAAGAAAAGTGAATATATGGTGTAATAAATAGAATTTTAGGTGATTTAAATTTTTGTGACCCTTATTGGATAATTTGTGATTCGTGAATGGAACATATTTTGGTGATATCCTTTGGGATACTTTTGGTGTTTATGAGTATTATTATACATATTTTTTGTGAATTATGATGTTTTTCCATGAAATGCATATTCGTGATTCATATTAACATGCATTCATGTATTTCAGACTTTAGGTGGGACTTCGGTCCATTTTGGTGGCCTCAGATCCATTGGTGGGGATCGTTGGTCTTGGTGGAAAAGACCAGGGGCGAGTCTCAGATCCATTGGTGGGGATCGTTGGTCTAGGTGGGAAGGACTAGAGACTAGTGGAATAAAATCAGTAACATTCCTCTTATTCCATATTATATTTTTGATACCACGTGCATATAGGTGATGGAGTTGGTGGATCATAACATTGCATTTTGATGTGATGTGTGTTTGGGATTGTATTTGATTGATATATACCACTTATGTATGATTGTTGTGTTTCTTTAATGTCATTATGTTGCTAAAATTTCATCGTTATTATATGTAAATATATTCTCACCCATTTTCTCTTTGTTTGATGTTGTCTATACGACTTGGGTACAGGTGATCAACATGAGTGATAGGATCGTGAGTACTGTGAGACGGCATGATGCCTCTCAGCATTTTACTATATTATTTTTCCATTTAGTCGAATAAAATGCTATGAACTGTAACACTGGGGTTTCGAGCGGTTGTGTTTCCTTATGTATTGGATTTTATTACTCTTATGGATTTTATTGTTAGAGATGTTTTATTAAGACCATTACATGTTTATCTTTAATTCCACTATGGTTTTTAATAAATACATGTTACTTATTGAGTTTTTGTGATGAATTAACATCCTAGAAAGTAGTTTCTTTTATAAATAAATTGTTTTGGGGTTTAGGGTATTACATAGTGGTATCAGAGCAGGTCGGTCCATCAGGCCAGGTTTTTGTAATGTTGTTTGTTTCCTAGTATGTGACATGTGTGTGAAACACTTTCGATACTTGCTTGTTTCCTTTACCGCTTTTTAGCAGGGGCGAGATTGAAACAAGTGGGGGAGAAGCTTATGTTTCTCTGTTTTGCTGCAAGCATGAAAAGTTGGTTTAATAAGCTGTTAATTGCAAGAGCTTAGGTGATATTGAAGTTGTGTGGTTTTTCCGAAACCGAAGTGGATATGTATTCGAGATTCCTGCCTACTGGTCAAGTTGAGATGTCCTTGAGGGAGAGCGATCATGTACTGTTGATGTTTGCTTCTCGGAGAATAGAGAGCAAATGTCATGGCTAGTGAAGTACCACTGGTGTGTGATTTCTGATATTTTTCCTGAATATATTTGTGACTTTCCTCCAGAGCATGAACCTGATTTTGATGGAGATGAAAGATTGCCTATTATGCTAAGTAAGTGGATGAGTCCTTGAAAGAGAGTGCACAAGTGTTTATGATGTTAGTATCTTTGGAGGCAGAGGGAAATACTGTAATTAGTGATCTACCTATAGTGTCTCACATAAATTTCAGTGGTGGTAGAACCTTCTAAAGTAGATGAAATGTTATAGTAGGAAGCTCTTAAGTCAGTTAATAATGATCAGAAGTTTCGTTGGACTGGCTGGTTATTATCGAAGATTTATCAAGGGTTTTTTGAATTTATCTCTACCTTTTAATCATTCGACTCGAAAGGATCAAGCTTTTGTTTGGGAAATTCAGTGCAATGGGAGTTTTTGAGAACTGAAGAAAAGGCTGATGACGGTGCCAGTTCTAATTTTACCAAATGCGGAAGAACCTTTTGTGATGCGTCCAAGATGGGTCTAGGTGGCGTTCTTATGCATGATGGCAAGGTATTAGCTTATGTTTCACGAGAACAGAAGGTCGTGAGAAGAATTATCCTACCCATGAGTTAGTGTTGGCAATAGTGGTGTTGTGTTAAAGGTGTAGAAGCACTACTTGTATGGTTCGATGTTTTAGGTGTTCAACAACCATAAGAGTTTCAAATATCTCTTTGATCAGAAGGAACTTAACATGAGACAAAGGAGATGGTTAGAGTTTTTTAAGGACTATGACTTTGGTTTGAATTACCATCCTAGTAAAGCCAATGTTGTAGCAGATGGTTTGAGTCAGAAGTCTTTGCACATGTCAGCTTTGATGGTTAGGGAGTTGGATTTGATTGAACAATTCAGAGGCTTAAGTTTAGTATGTGAGGTGACTCCAGATAGTGTGATGTTGGGTATGCTGAAGTTAACTAGTAGTTTTCTTGATGAGATTAGAGAGAAAAAAAATTGGATGTGGCATTGGTTGATCGCTTAGCATTAGTTGAACAGAGTAATTATGAAGACTTTCAAACTGATGGAGATGGAATTCTAAAGTTTTGGGACAAAGTTTGTGTACCTGATATACCAGAACTTAAGAAAATGATTTTAGAGGAGAGTCATCGGAGCATTTTGAGCACCCATCCTAGAGATACCGAAATGTATTAGGATCTAAAGAAAATGTTATGGTGGCCAGGAATGAAGAAGGAAATCACATAGTTTGTTTATTCTTGTTTGATTTGTCAGAAGTCTAAGGTAGAGCATCAAAAGCCATTTGGACTAATGCAACCATTAGAGATTCCTAAATGGAAATTAGACAACATCTCAATGGACTTTGTGAATGGTTTTCCGAATACCCTGAAGGGAAGTGATACTACTTGGGTTATTATTGACATGCTGATTGAATCGGCTCACTTCATACCGATTAAGATTAGTTTCTCATTGTAGAGGTTAGTTGAGATCTATATTAATAATATTATGAAGTTGCATGGCATCCCTTCGTGTATAGTTTCCGACAGAGACCCGGGGATTACATCTAGATTTTGGGGGAGCTTACAGGAAGCTTTGGGTACTAGGATGAGGTTGAGTTCTGCTTATCACCTTCAGACAGACGGACAGACTGAGAGGACCATCCAGTCTCTTGAGGACTTATTGAGGGCATGTGTTTTAGAACAAAGAGGTGCTTGGGACAACTATATACCATTGATGCGTCCAAGATGGGTCTAGGTGGCGTTCTTATGCATGATGCAAGGTATTAGCTTATGTTTCACGAGAACAGAAGGTCATGAGAAGAATTATCCTACCCATGAGTTAGTGTTGGCAATAGTGGTGTAAAAAGATAGAAACTTTGGCCTTAGGCTATTGCATTTTCAAACTTCTTTTCTTAAATTAAATTTGTGAGTAAACTTAACTATACTTGACTTAAACTTTCAAAAAGCCAAAAAGAATTAACTCATTCAAACCATTTTAGGCTTTTGTGCCTTTCAAACTTAAATTTTGTTAAAATCAACACACTCATTTTGAAATTTGTATCACGGACTACGAGGTTTTGATCCCTCATTTTTATGTTGGTACGTAGGCACAAGACCGAAGGTCTTGTCAAACACAAAAATATAATTAATATGTTTTTTTCTTATCCCCCCATTCTATTTATTTGTAAACATCACTTTATACAAAATACATATGCACACAAAAAGGGCTCCCTAGGAGTACATAAGACACTTTGGGTGCTAACACCTTCCCTCTGTGTAACCAACCCCCTTACCTATGATCTCTGACTTTTATTAGTTTTTATTTGAAAACTTCTTACTTATTGGGTTTTGTTTGTACTTTTTCCCTTTCCCTTGGAAACAATAAAAGCGCGGTGGCGACTCTTGTTAATTGATCTCTAGCTTGTCAATAGCTTGATGATCATGAATTTCCCGCTACAGAAATTAAGTTGCAACTCTGCTAGGGAGTAATCTCCAGTGGGTTTAGCCTACTTTTTGTGTGAATATATTTGTATATATGTGATGTTTGTATATATGTATGTGTGATATAATCTGCTTGTTGTGCTTGGTAATCTCTGAGTGGTGAGATAAGTTCTAACCCGAACTTGAGTACAATTAAGATATGAGGATGGTATAGTCATGTTCGACTTGTGTGGAGTAGTCCTTAACAAGTTGGCTTGAGATCCATCTGCTCAGTGGAGACTCCTTTGGATTTGGAAATGTCACACAAGTATTTGTGGTTAGGCATTACTATCTCTAATTGGGTCCGAGAAGTTGAGGACCTTAGAACATTCAACCCATATTGGCCTATTTAGGACGTAGCGTGGAAACTGTTCAGGTGTAGACCTGATAACAGTTGTTACGCGATACTATACTCAGACAAGTTTCTCTTGAGAATATTATGGGTCGATGAGTCAGTCATCTTAACCTGTAATATCCGATAGATGGAATTAAGACTCTGGGAACTTTTTAGAACATGATCTACAGGTTTTTATCCTTATTTCACTCCTTTGGAATGGTTCTTACCCAGACTCAATGCTCGTGACTTACAATAAACCTTTGATTCTTGGTTGATCCAATCAAGTCTTGTCAATATCAATGGAACTTGGGTGTTGATAAGGTGTAAACCATAATCCACCAAAATTGATGATTGATCGTGACAATGACTTGATTCATCCCTTGACCTTTGTTTGCCTTGTGTGTGATCCCTTATTTGTGATTGTTGCATTCATGCGCATCATAACATTCATCACATAAAAATTTCAAGGAACTAAGGTATCATTTGCAAATATTTTCTGACCATGTATTGTGGACGAAGGAACACTAAGAAGTCAGTTTCAGATGTCCCGACTTGAAAGAGTTAAGGAAACTATCATCTTTTGTATTAGATCCCTTGGACTTCAAACAACGTCATTGGAAGCTTATGTCTATCTTGTCTGCTGATGTGGTTGAAGGAATTTTGAGTGTGCTAGTGCAGTTTTATGATCCTCTATACCATTATTTCACTTTCCCAGATTTTCAGCTTGTGCCTACCTTGGAGGAGTATTCTCATCTTTTAGGGATACTTGTTTCTAGTAGAGTGTCTTTTAGTGGATTGGAGGAGATTCCCCGATCTAGTACTATTGCTAAAGCTTTTCACTTGAAGAAGTCTGAGATAGACGCTCATTGGGTGAAGAAAGGAGGATTATTTGGGTTGCCATCTGTTTTCCTCATCAAGGAAGCTATTACTTTTTCTCAAGCTGGTAGTGTGGATGCCTTTGAAGCTATCTTTGTGTTGCTCATCTATGGATTAGCTTTGTTCCCTAACATTGACGGTTTTGTTGATGTTAACGCCATTAGACTTTTATTGATTGGGAATCCTGTGCCTACTTTGTTGGGTGATATGTATTTCTCTTTGCATCTAAGGAATTCTAAGGGTAGTGTAACTATTGTCTATTGCATTCCTCTTCTGTACAAGTGGTTTATTTCGCACTTGCCTCAGCCGCCTGCTTTTGTGGAGAACAAACAATGTCTACGGTGGTCTCATAGACTTATGTCTCTCACTAATGATGATATAGTTTGGTATGATCCTTCTTTGAGCAGTTTGGAGATTATTGATAGTTGTGGTGAATTCTCTAATGTGCCTCTCATTGGTACACAAGGAGGAATTAACTACAACCCTGCTTTGGCTCGTCGTCAACTTGGGTTCCCCTTGAGAGACAAACCTAATAACATGTTGTTAGAAGGTCTTTTCTATCAGGAGGGTAAAGATCCCCAACATTTGAAGCAGAAGATTGTGCATGCTTGGCATAATGTGCATAGGAAAGGAAGATTCGAGCTTGGTTCGCGCAATTGTGTAGCTTTGGAAGCTTACACTCTTTGGGTGAAGAAGAGAGCTATGGAGTTGAAGATGCCTTATACTTGTGAAAGACCTATGTATATGGTTGTGGTTGAGCCATTAACTCTCCCTAACCAAGATGTAGAGGAGTTGGAAGACGCACTCATCAAGATGAAGCAAGAGAAGGATATGCGGGAAGAGCGTTTCCATGCTTTGAGCAAGAAGCATGAAGAGTTGCAGTTGGAGTCTAAGGACAAAGATGCACTGATTGAGCTACTTAAAGACCGAGTGACAAAGAGATAGAGAGAGCCATAGGTTTCATCTTCTAGCATGCCTCAGCCTTCCGTTGCTTGGAAGAAGATTGGTGACCAACTTGTCCTCGAGAAGACTCAGATGAAGACTTCTTTTGAAATCGAGGTTTGTCGCATTCGAAGGAAGTATGCGCCTTCAGCCAGATCTTCTAACATTGTTGTTAGGGATCCTTAGGATGACTAGTCTCCTTTTCTCTTGTATCTTTTCATTTGATTTCTGAAATTGTACTCAGTGTAATTCTTCCAATTTATATAAGTAAAAAGATATTTTTTGGTAATATCAAATTGTCGCAATTACTATTTAAATATTATATGTTTGCAAAGGATATAGTAAGTTCCTTGGAAATAAAAATCAAGCATTGCATTTCATACACCATTCACATAAGCAGGTTTTTGCCAGGTGTCTGATTGGTGTTTCTTCTGTACTTTAGCCAAACTGACTCACCGGTATAACACCAGAGCCAATCATCTGAAAATTATGGAACACTTGGAGCAAGAGAACAGAGAGTTGAAGGACGAGATCGCCCGGCTAACTACCATGATGGAGTCAGTTCTTGCTGCTCAAAGTCAAGCTTCTCCAACGTCTGCAACTCCTCCCGCGAGGACTGTTACTTCAGAAGTGGTTACCTCTACTGTGCCTGCTGCTACCGCCCACTTCGCACTGAGCTTGCCTTGCGGATTTCTGTGGGGAATGCTGCCCAACTTTGTGCCAGAAGGCTTTGCACCTACCTTTGCTTCTATGTCGGCATCTAGCCCGGTCATGTCTGTGCCACCTCCAGTTGTGCACACTTTGCCTCGCGTAGAGGATACCATCTATCATTTTGAGCCGTCTGAGGGTCTGGATGTTATTGAGAAGATGGACGAAATGAAAGACCAATTTCTTGAGCTGCGTAAGGAATTAAGGACGCTGGGAGGTAAAGATCTATTTGGGAAGAGTGTTGTTGAACTGAGCTTGGTACCCAATGTTAAAATCCCAGTGAAATTCAAAGTGCCTGACTTTGAAAAATATAAGGGGAACTCTTGTTCGCTCAGTCATCTTGTGATGTATGCCCGCAAGATGTCAACTCAGACGGATAATGACCAATTGCTTATTCACTACTTCCAGGATAGCCTGATTGGTGTTGCACTCCGTTGGTATATGGGGTTGGACAGTGAAAGCATTTGCACTTTCAACGACTTGGGAGAGGCTTTTGTGAAGCAATACAAGTATAACATGGATATCGCGCCAGATAGAGACCAATTGAGGTCTATGTCTCAGAAAGATAAAGAGACATTCAAGGAGTACACGCAGAGATGGAGGGAGTTTGCTGCCCAGATCACTCCTCCTTTGGAGGAGAAAGAGATGACAAAAATCTTCTTGAAAACCCTGAGTTCATTTTACTATGAACGCATGATCGCTAGTGCCCCAGTGATTTTACTAAGATGGTAAATATGGGGATGAGACTTGAAGAAGGAGCCCGTGAAGGATGTTTGTCAAGAGATTAGGCGTCAACAAGTAAGAGGTATGGCAGTAGTTTCAGCAAGAAGAAGGATAATGAAGCCAACACAATAATCAGTGGGAGGCAGAGGAGGCCTCAGATCAGAAGAAATCCACCACCCCGTCAACATCATCATCATCAAGTATCATCAGTAATTCCGGTATTTTCTAATCAACAAACAACACCAATTCAACAACAACATCAACGTCAACAACATCAATCGCAATAAAGAACAAACACCTACAACAACAACAATAATAACAACAGTCATCATCAACAAAACTTTGAGAGGAAGAAGGTCTCTTTTGACCCGATTCTTATGTCGTATGCAGAGTTGTATCCGTCTCTGGTCCTCAAAAACTTGATTCAACCGAGGAACCCACCGCAGATCCCAGAACCATTTCTCTGGTGGTATAAACCTGAGCTCCGATGTGCTTTTCATCAGGGTGCACCCGGGCATGATATTGAAAATTGTTATCCACTGAAGTATGAGGTGCAAAAGCTTATGAAGAGTGGTATGGTGTCCTTTGAGGACCGCACACCAAATGTGAAAGCTAACCCTTTGCCCGCTCATGGGAACTCTTCAGTGAATATGGTGGACGGTTGTCTTAGAGAATTCAAGGTTTTTGACGTCTGGTTCATCCGAAGATCTTTGGTGCAGATGCACAAAGATATCTGTTCGGTGAGTGACTGTGAACATGACCATGATGGTTGTGTTGTTTGTAGCGTGAACCCAAAAGGGTGTGATGTAGTGAAAAGGGACATCCAGCGTCTGATGGATGAAGGCATGATTCAAATTGTCCAATCTCGTCATATGGATGACGACGTCAATGTCATAGTGCCCGTTTTTAAGCAGCAAGAGCGGTTGATAATCCAGTATGATAGCAACAGAAACAATAACGTCAGTCAAAGATCAGTATCGCCGTTGGTAATATGGTTAGCGGGCCCAGTCCCATATTCATCTGATAAGGTTGTAGTGTACCAATACAATGTTATGATGATAGAGAATGGTCAAGAGGTCCCGTTACCTACGACCAGTTTAGTGGTGAGCATTGTCGATGTTACGAAGGTGACCTGCAGTGGTCGAGCATTTGGACCGGTATTCCCAGAAAACAAAGAGGAAACAAGTGTTGGTAAGAAGACGGAGGTGCCTAATGTAGATCCGTTGGTTGTTCAAAAGATAAGTTTGGTGAGTCCAGCAACTTGAAAGCCAATGATGATAATGAGGTACTCCGACTGATAAAGATGAGTGAATTTAATGTGGTAGAGCAGCTGCTCCAGACTCCCTCAAAGATTTCCGTGTTGTCTCTGCTTTTGAATTCTAAAGCACACAGAGAAGCACTATAGAGAGTTCTTGAACAGGCATATGTGAAGCAGGATGTTACTGTGGATCAATTTGATCACATTGTGGCTAACATCACTTTATGCAATAATTTGAGCTTCTACGACGAAGAACTCCCTGAGGAGGGAAGAAATCATAACCTGGCTTTGCATATTTCAATGAACTGTAAGGAAGATGCTTTGTCAAATGTGCTTGTTGACACTGGTTCGTCACTCAATGTGCTTCCTAAGTCAACTTTGTCAAAGTTATCTTATTAAGGGGCGCCCATGAGATATAGTGGGGTGATTGTCGAAGCCTTCGATGGCTCGCACAAAACGGTGATCGGTGAAGTGGACCTTCCAGTCAAGATAGGTCCGAGTGATTTTCAAATTACTTTTCAAGTAATGGATATCCACCCGGCCTATAGTTATTTACTGGGAAGGCCATGGATTCATGAGACAGGAGCTGTTACCTTCACTCTACACCAGAAGCTCAAATTTGTCAAGAATGGCAAGCTAGTGATTGTGGGAGGAGAGAAAGCGCTATTGGTTAGCCATCTGTTATCTTTCTCGTATGTAGAAGCTAAGGATGAGGTTGGAACTCTGTTCCAAGCCTTATCTATTGCTTCTGAGAAAAGAGTTGGGGCATCTATGTCCTCCCTGGAAGATGCTCAGAAGATTGTTGAAGAGGGTGTTGTTGATCAATGAGGGCGCATGGTTGAGGTCTCCGACAACAAAGGAAGAACTGGTTTGGGGTTCCAGAAAGGTTCATCAACTGCTAGATCTGAAGATATGCAACTCAGCTTCCGTAGCAGAGGGTTCATTCATGGCAATGAACAACACTTACCTGTTGTGCTAGAGGATAGTGAAGAGGAAGACTGCACCAACTTTGTAACGCATGGAAAGACATGCAACAATTGGATTGTTGTTGATATTCCTGTTATTTTGCATCGATCTAAGTAATTTCTTTTATATTTTAAAATCCTTCTCCTATGCCTAAGGGAGAAGTGAACATTGTTTGGGCATTTTAAATTGATCATCAATAAAATTTATTCTATTCATCCACATCTTTGATGTTTATTTTTACTTTTTGCTTTATTTTGAAAATGGTAATCACAAAAAACATAAATAAACAATATAATCGTCCATCTGCATAATATTTGGTCACAAATTCACTTCTCTAAAATCAAAATATCAAATTATTACGCAGGTTGGTTTCTAACCCCATTGAATACAATGATCCTTCTCCTTCTCCAAATTTTGAATTCCCTGTGTTTGAGGCCGAGGAGGAAAGTGATGTAGAAGTGAGTGAGGAATTGTCTCGTCTTCTTGAGCAAGATGAAAAGATTATTCATCCGTTTGAAAAGTTGATTAAGCCAGTCAACTTGGGTTCCGAAGATGATGTGAAGGAAGTCAAGATTGGGTCTCAATTGTGTCCAGACGCTAAGAAGGGGTTGATTGATCTTCTTCGAGAATATTCAGATGTGTTTGCTTGGTCCTATCAAGACATGCCTGGGTTGGATTCTGAGATTGTGGAGCATAGATTGCTGTTGAAGCCAGAATGTTTGTCAGTCAAGCAGAAGTTGAGGAGAACGCATCCTGATATGGCTGTGAAGATCAAAGAGGAAGTGCAAAAGAAGATTGATGTCGGTTTCCTTGTGACCGCTGAGTATCCGCAATGGGTGGCCAATATTGTGCCTGTGCCGAAGAAAGATGGAAAAGTCCGCATGTGTGTTGGCTATAGAGATTTGAATAAATCCAGTCCGAAAGATGATTTCCCTCTGCCACACATTGATATGTTGGTAGACAATATTGCTAAATTCAAAGTCTTTTCGTTTATGGATGGATTTTCCGGATATAATCAAATCAAGATGGCACCCGAAGATATGGAGAAGACCACATTCATTACACCTTAGGGAACATTCTATTATAGAGTGATGCATTTCGGTCTAAAGAATGCTGGTGCAACTTACCAGAGAGCAATGACTACTCTTTTTCATGATATGATGCATAAATAGATTGAAGTATATGTCGATGACATGATTGCTAAATCTATTGATAAAGAGGAACATGTTGAGCATTTGTTGAAGTATTCCAGTGTTTGAGGAAGTATAAACTCCACTTGAATCCCAATGTGTACTTTTGGTGTTCGTTCTGGTAAGTTGTTGGGCTTTATTGTCAGCGAGAGGGGTATTGAAGTTGATCCTGCCAAGGTCAAAGCAATACAAGAGATGCATGCGTCCAAAACTGAGAAGCAAGTCAGAGGTTTTCTCGGCCGCTTGAATTATATTTCCAGATTCATTTCCCACATGACTGCCACATGTGCGCCTATATTCAAGCTTCTTTAGAAAGATCAGTCTTGTGATTGGACCTAAAACTGCCAGAAAGCATTTGATAGTATCAAAGAATATTTGCTTGAGCCTCCGATTTTGTCTCCCCCTGTTGAAGGAAGACCGTTGATCATGTATTTGACTGTGCTCAAAGATAGTATGGGTTGTGTTCCTGGTCAGCAAGATGAAACCGGAAAGAAAGAATTTGCAATCTACTACCTCAGTAAGAAGTTCACCAACTGTGAGACTCGGTATTCTATGCTTGAGAAAACTTGTTGCGCATTGGCTTGGGCTGCTAAGCGGCTGCGTCAGTATATGTTGAATCATACCACTTGGTTTATATCCAAAATGGATCCAATCAAGTATATATTTGAGAAGCCTGCTTTAACTGGGAGAATTGCCCGTTGGCAGATGTTGTTATCGGAGTATGATATCGAATACCGATCTCAGAAAACGATCAAAGGTAGTATCTTGGCTGACCATTTGGCTCACCAACCAATTAAAGATTATCAGTCAGTGCAATATGATTTTCCAGATGAAGAGATTTTGTACTTGAAAATGAAAGATTGTGATGAACCATTGCTTGCAAAAGGGGAAGAGCATGGTTCCCGTTGGGGCATGGTATTTGATGGAGTTGTTAATCAATATGGAAATGGCATTAGGGCAGTGATTATTACTCCTCAAGGCACACATTTACCATTTACAGCTAGATTGACTTTCAAGTTTACAAACAACATGGCAGAATATGAAGCTTGCATTATGGGGCTTGAAGAGGCCATGAATCTCGAAATCAAGTATTTGGATGTCTTCGGCGATTCCGCTTTGGTTATGAATCAGATCAAAGGAGAATGGGAGACAAATCAACCCGGTTTAATACCATACAAAGATTATGCGAGGAGGATTTCAACTTTCTTTACAAAGGTTGAGTTTCATCATATCCCTCGAGATGAAAACCAGATGGCATATGCTCTTGCAACCTTGGCATCAATGATTGTAGTGAAATATTGGAATGAAGTTCCTAATTTGTCCATGATGCATCTTGATAGGCCAACTCATGTGTTTGTTGTTGAAGAGATCAAAGATGAGAAGCCGTGGTATTATGAAATCAAATGTTTCCTCCAAAGTCAGAATTACCCGTCTAGGGCATCTTTGAAAGATAAGAAGACTTTGAGAAGATTGCCCTGTAATTTCTACTTGAATGGGAATATACTGTACAAGAGAAACTTTGACATGGTATTGCTCAGATGCGTGGATAGATACAAAGCAGGCTTGTTGATGACTGAAGTGCACGAAGGTTCCTTTGGTACTCATTCCAATGGACATGCAATAGCGAAGAAGATGTTGCGAGCAGGTTACTATTGGTGGACAATGGAATCTGACTGTTGCAAATTTGTGAAAAAGTGCCACAAGTGTCAAATCTATGTTGATAAGATTCATGTTCCTCTGATACTTTTGAATGTTATCTCTTCCCCATGGCCCTTCTCCATGTGGGGAATTGATATGATTGGGACGATTGAGCTCAAAGCTTCAAATGGACATCGTTTCATTTTAGTGGCAATTGACTACTTCACTAAATGGGTTGAAGAGGCATCGTATGCAAATGTAACAAAGCAAATTGTTGTAAGGTTTATCAAGAACCAGATCATATGTTGTTATGGTGTGCCAAGTAAGATCATCACTGACAATGGATTGAACTTGAATAACAATATGGTGGAAGCTCTTTGCAAAGACTTCAAGATTGCATATCATAATTCTTCTCCCTACAGAGCCAAGATGAATGGGGCTGTTGAACCTGCGAATAAGAACATCATGAAGATTATCCAGAAGATGGTTGTCACATATAAGGATTGGCATGAGATGCTCCCATTTGCTTTGCATGGGTATCGTACATTCATCTGCACTTCAACATGGGCAACCCCTTTCTCTCTCGTGTATGGTATGGAAGAAGTACTCCCCATAGAGGTTGAGATTCCTTCACCGCATGTGCTCATGGAAGCCAAGCTGACTGAAGTTGAATGGTGTCAGACCAGGTTTGATCAGTTGAATTTGATTGAAGAGAAAAGATTAACTTCCATGTTTCATGGTCAGTTATATCAGCAAAGGATGAAGAAAGCTTTTGATAAGAAGGTCAAACCTCGAGTGTTCAGAGAAGGTGACCTTATGCTCAAGAAGATTTTGACGTTCAAGCCAGATTCCAAAGGAAAATGGACTCCTAATTATGAAGGCCCATACGTTGTCAAGAGAGCCTTTTCAGACGGTGCATTGATTCTTACAACTATGGATGGTGAAGAGTTCACTCGCCTTGTGAACGCAGATGTAGTCAAGAAATGCTTCGCCTAAATAATAAAGGAATAACTCGCTAAGTTGAAAACCCGAAAGGGCGGCTTAGGAAAAAATGAGCGTCTCAGTGGATTGAAAACCCGAAAGGGCGATCCATGCAAAAATTAGAGACATAAAACAAAAAGAATTTCCCGATAAGTTGAGTACCCCACCTTGGGGAAACTTATGCAAAAATTAGGGATTATGGAAAGTAACGACATTCTGCTGATCTTCAGTGATTTTGAAGACTCGTTTGAGCACAAGGGTTGACATCAGTTTATCTCCCGAAGCGGTCAAGAGCACAGTGGATATCAAGATTTGGTAGAGGGATTAAGGATCATTTGTATTCAATGTAACCCTTTTCCATGTAAATTACCATTTTCAACTTTGTAAAATCTATTGAGTCTTATTTACTCTTTTCCATGTAAATTGAGCTTTTATCCAATTGTTTTTACTCTTATTTAATCTTTTCCATGTAAAATCTATGGAGTCTTATTTACTCTTTTCCATGTAAGTTGAAAATAGTAATTTACATGGAAAAGTGTTACTCACCAATTAAATAAAGTTGAGCTTTTATCCAATTGTTTTTACTCTTATTTACTTCAGTCAATAGTTTTAAATTTTATTATGATCATTTTGAAATTAAATTCTTAAATCAAAATCAAGTTTTCTTTAATATATAAAAGCAAGAATTTTTCCAAAGCAAGTAAAAGGAATATCAACAACATTTCAGTAAAAAGCAAGTCCTTAAGTGTGAAACATCTGTGGTTCCCCAAGCAGCTAACTCTTCGGGTATCCCTAGACATTTGTGTTGATTCAGTTCCTCGGCAGAGTGTTTGACCCCCGGTAGAGCTCCTTTCTTTATCCCCAACTGAGTTGGTTGATTCAGATACCCTGCGGCGTATCCTTGTCCCCAACAGAGTATCGGCTTCCCCCTGCGGAGTTCGTATTTCCTCAGCAGGATGATCGTCATCAGAGATGTTTGATCTTCTCCAGTAGATCACTTTGGTGTCCTCGCCAATCGCCATTTATCTTTGCTCCCCAGTCAGAGTTTCCTCCTGGTTCCTGAGCAGCTTTTGTTCTTTTCTCTGTAAGGTTGTCTCCCATTTTTATGGTGTTGACCTAAAATTCCCCACAAATTGGATGTTCTATCCTCAACAGATCTCCTTCGTCCTCAGCTAGGGTTGAGCCCCTGGGATGTTTATCTCTCTATTCTCCGGCTTTTGTCTCCATATATTTTATGGATTGACTGAGGATTGTACTGGTGGTTCAATTTCTTTGCGACACCTCTGTATCCTTTGCGATCGTTTTGTCAGCATAATCATCATATATACATATACATATACATTCATATAAATTCATAATTTGCATATCCTGCATCCTCATATTTGATTTGTTTGAGATTCTCATTCTCTGTTATGGCGGTACTTTATCCCCATACCAAATCTGATGTCTGTCCTCTTTCAATTATAGAGTGTCAGCCCCTTAAGCAGAAAGACTTCAACCTTTCTCTGTTTCCCCACTGAATTTGTTTTCTCGTGGATGGTTGTTATTTCAGTTTCCTCTCCAACAAATTTTCTGGATGGAATTACTCCCTTTGAGTTACATCCTCATTGGGTTGAGTCTTGATTGACCCTTTTCTTTCTAGCTCTTACCTAGATAGATATTTTGGTCCCCTAAGAGTCTATTACCCAGTAACTGATAATATTCTTCTTAGTTTGCAGTTTGTTACTTCTTGCCCAATACCCGACAAAAGTACCCCTTTTTTTTCACCCCTCAGTAGAATCCCCAGCGGACCTATTCCCCAACGGATCTATTCCCCAAAAAGTATATCCTTGATATGTTCATCTTAATTGATGACAAATATCTTTCTTTCCCCTGCAGGAGTCTATCCTTGATATGTTCACTCTAACCAGTGACGGATATTCTCACTGTTGGTATTCTACCCAGTAAAAAGGTAGTTGTAATCCCTATTTTTTCCTTAGAGAGTTAATCCTTGATATGTTCATCTTAGCCGATGACGGGTTTTCTTTTCCTTGTTGGTTTTTTACCCAGTAACTGGTAGTCGTAAATCCTACTTTTTCCTATGCAGAGTCTATCCTTGATATGTTCACTTTAACTAGTGACAAATTTTCTCTTCTTTGGTATTCTATCTAGTAACTGATAGATGTAATCCCTATTTTTGCTCCCCTTTTCAGAGTCTATCCTTGATATGTTCATCTTAACCGGTGACGGATTTTCTCTTTGATCGGTCTTCTACCCAGTAACCGGTAGTTGTAAATCCTACTTTGTCCCCTCGCCGAGATAATCCTTGATATGTTCATCCTAACCGGTGACAGATTTTCTCTCCGACGATTTTCTATCCAGTTTTCGATAGATGTAATTCCTTCTTTTTTGTTCAATTGGTATATCCTTGATATGTTCATCCCAACCGATGACTGATATCCTCCTTGGCATTCCCCAGGCAAGTCTATCCTTGATATGTTCATCCTAACCGATGACACATTTTCTTCCCTGTTGAGTTTATCCTTGATATGTTCATCCTAACCGATGACGGATACTCTCACCTTTGGTCTTCTGCCCAGTAACTGGTAGTTGTAAATCCTATTTTCTGCAGTTTTCCCAGCAAGGTTATTCTTACCCAGTAACCGGTAATGAATACTCCCTCTTGGCTTTTCTTCAGCGAGTCATCCTTGATATGTTCATCGTAACCGATGACGGATTTTCTCTCTATCAGATTTTTATTATCTCCTTACCCGATAACAGGTAGTAGTTAATAGATTTCTGCTCCTCCTGTGTTGAAATTTTAGTTCTCCCCAGTTGAGTTGAGTGTGCATTTCCTTAGGGAAATCGTTGTTCCCCCTGCACGAGTCGAGTATTTCAGTGTTATCCTGACTTATTCGTATGCCCTGCAGATGTTTGTTTCCCCGGTTGAGTCTTTCCATTTTTATATGGATTTCCTCGAGTCCCCCAGTAGTTTTAAGTTGTAGCCTGGCCTATGCATAAATCCTTTTCCCCCTAGAGTCTTGGTCTCCCCAGTGAGTTTTCCTTACGAAATACATTATGCTCCTGCGGATTTTCGGTCTCTCTGATTTCTTTTCCTTTGTGGCATTATTTCCCCACAAAGCATTAACTGTTGCATTCATATCATATGCATCATGAGGTCTCTTAGGGAGAAAAATTTATTTCTCTATGTTGTTATTTAATCCAATTTTACTAATTCGAGCCAAATATTTTAACCTTCACCTCCTCAGTGAGAATGTCCTTAAATAGGGGCAACTGTAAGACCCCAATTTGACCCTAAGATCCCTCATGCAATTTCATCATAAGCATAAGCATTGGGATCATACCTTGGCATCCTCCTTACCCCTTTTTTATGGATTTGTTTTGGGAGAGATCACCAAGCACTTTGTGATTATATCATACTTGTATTTTATCATTTCACTAATCAAAATACCAAAAATATGTCTTTGCATTTTCCTAACTCTTTTGTAGGTAGGACATGATCTCATTGATTCATCAAGATCACATCTAGGGTTTAAGGCCCTCATGAACAAAGAGCACAATCAATAATTGATTCAAGATTGGTTATGAGCATCATATATGAGTCCCAATGTTCTCTATATGTTATATTGATCAAGTTTTCTTCAAGATTTTGAGGGTGATTTGCCTTGGAAACCCTTATTTGACTGGGTATCTTGAGTAACTTCTCCAACAAGCTATCTCACCAATTGATAAAATTTATCAAGGGACACTTCAAATTCCATCATATTATGCATATATGATCTACCATGAGCCAAGAAAGTCAAGATAATTGAATGTTAGCAAGTTGGTTGATGGTGGTTGGCCAGATGAATTCATCTGATCAAAATTGGGTCTCCCTAGACCCTATCTCCTACAATTTTCACCATATGAAAAGTATTACAAGATCAAACTTACTCCAAATGACATTAAAAACAACTTTCATGTTGAGACCTAGACCTAGTTTTGCTTGGAAAATCATTTTCTATGTTGAAACATTATAGGTTATTTTGTATAAACCCTAATTTGAAAGTCAACTTCCCAAGGCCATAACTTGCTCAATTTTTATGATATGGAAGATTTACAAGTTTCAAAATCAAATTAAATGTGTCTACTTCAACTTTTATGTTTGGAGTGGGAGTTAATTCAACTTTTTTGAGCATGTGATATGAGGCTACATTATAGGTCACTTTTGACCTATACCATTGATCAAGTGATTTTCCTAAACTTCAAAAATGCATAACTCTATCATTTCAAATCTAAATGAAATGAAATTTATGACCATTTTGAAGGTATTTGAGAGAGCTACAATTTTTATGAATACACTTTTCTCATTTGAAGCTCCTACAAAAAGTTAAGCAAGGTGGAATATTGAGACATATGGCTCGATACTTAGAAAAAATTTGATATGTCAAAATTTTCCAAACTTCCACCTCAAATTTCTCTAAGTTCCAAGCTCCAAATGAAAAAGTGTTGAACATAAAACTTGTTCCTCTTGATCCAACCTTTCCAAAAAGCTCAATTCATTTATTTTAGACATGAAATGCATAGGCTGCGCATGGTTTAAACAGGGTGATATTACTTGGCAAGGATAAAGCTTCAAACATCAATGTACATTTGCTTTGCTATCCAAGCTTACTTCAAACCATCTGATATGCAATTTTGGACCTCAAGATATCATTTCATGGGCCTATGCACGCCCATGCACCATATCATCATCATTTGCCAAAATTGGAAAGTGAAAGTGAGTGTGCAATTATCAACCAATTCAGCTATAAATAGAGCTTCAATTGCTCAGAATTCTATACACATTGGCGCCAGTTTTGGTCCCCCATTGCAAACCCTCATTTCTCAAAGGATAAACCTGATAAATTCTTTTGAATTTGAGCTTGAATATCCACTATTTTGGAATTCAATTCTCCAGGAATCCATTGCTTCTAAACCATTCAATCCTTCTCCTGCAAGCAAGTGGAGTGAGTCCAAGCACAAGCAAGATCAAGATCCATCGAATCCAGACCTTCATTGAAGGTATTTTCCAAAAAATTTAAACTATTTGATTCTCTTAAACTCTTGCTCAATTCTATTGATTCTTTGGTTGTCTTAAGTCCTACCAATGTAGGCAAGAAGATTGAGTTGCTTTGAGGCCAAATCGAAGCAACTCAGTTCATGTACCTCAAATTTCAATTCCACATATCTCTCGATATATTTGGAATTGGAGTGAATGGAGACCAGATTCGAGCTCAATGCCATTTTTTTCTTCAAGATCATGTCCTTGTTTTTCATTATGGTGATGGTTCATGGTGGACCAGTCCGGTGAGGTCCACCGGAGAAGATGACCAGAGCTCTGGCTTCGGCGATGACTTGGCAAGGCTGAGAACCACATGATCCATATGTTTTGTTTTAATCTTGTGCATTGGTTTTAAATACCACATTTGCCACACGCTGAGGAAGGAACATGGTGGAATGCGCGCTAGGGACCATCAGATCTGCCACCTCAATTAATGAGGGAGATCTGTTGGTCCACGTATTTTTGATTTTTTGACTTTTTGTTTTATTTGCATTTTCTTCAATAATTCATATTAAATTCAATGTTGATCCAAAAAATATGGGACTTTCACAAAAAAAATCAAATATTTTTCTCTTTCATATTCTGAATTAAAATCATTTTTGGATCATTATTAATATTTTTCATGAATTAATTGATTTTGAATTTGTTTTTAATTGTTTAAAAATATTTTTAAGTGTCCAAAAATTATGAATTTTTTTCTCCAAGGTCCTTTGACCTTGTTTGACCTATGATAAATCTCATGGCCATTTCTTTGGTGTTTTGATGAGATTTTAGGAATTGGACAAAACATATTTGATTTGAATGCACTATTTTTATTATTTTTAATTGAATAAATGTCATTTAAATTTTGTTGACCATTTGTATTGACTTGTTTAAGTTTGCTTGTTTGTTGTTGGGCCTTGGTCAAGGTTGATTTGACTTTGTCAAATTAATATCGTTGGATTTAGGGGATTGATGGAATGTACATTCCATCTTCCAAAATGA
Source organism: Lathyrus oleraceus (assembly GCF_024323335.1). NCBI lineage: Eukaryota > Viridiplantae > Streptophyta > Magnoliopsida > Fabales > Fabaceae > Lathyrus > Lathyrus oleraceus. The sequence goes on along the minus strand of NC_066580.1, from coordinate 300,161,961 downwards.
ATGAATGATATTAATTGGTAAAAGTCCTCCTTTGACCAATTTGTGATCTCATTCACCCCCTTCCCACTTCATCTCATTCCTCTTCTTCATTCATTCATTTCCATTTAGCCTATGACATCTCAAAGTCCTAATGCTAGTTGATTGAAGGATTAACATGAGTATGGATGAGATTAGGCCACACCTTTTGCATATTTTTTGTGTGTGGTATGTTTCATGAGCATAGTTCATAATACTATGTCTCCAACATGCATTAACACCAAAATTCTATTGCCCGACCTCAAATAGTTGTGACTTCTACATAAGTCCAATTACAATTGCTTAACATAGAGCTAAATTTGTGACATAAAAGGCATAAGCATTCTAGTTAGTGAGATTGTAAGTCTCCCCTCTTTCATGGTATTGTGTGGAAACTTGGCCTTCTTTCCTTCCTTTGGAAGATATTTTGGTTTAAGGATCCATGCTTGTAATAAGTGGGTTGAGTGTTCTCCAAAGAATGTCTTAAAATGAAAAGCAAAACAAAACTAACTTCTAACTTACTAACTATTAACTTTTAATTTCAAGCCTTTACTTTGATGCAATTTACTTTTAGCACTCTATTTCATTTGCCATTGTTCATATCGTTCTAATTGTTTATATTAATGTAATTTTCACTTTGTCCATTTGGATCATATTGTGTGATATATTTTGTTTGTGTATACTTTACTTGTTTGTGTGGTCTTTGACCATTAATGTACATAATAACAATAAAAACCCTAAAAAACTTTTGAGTGGACTGATGCTTGCAATTTGAGACTTCATATGATACATCATTCAAGATCTCTCTAAGTTCATCTGCAATATGATCATGGTGTAGCTGTTATTTTGAACCTGTGACTTGTGGAATTCATCTGTTACATGGGCTATTTTTGAAGAATATCATGGAATGGATAAGTTTGGATGTGGCCATCTTTATTTGATGCGCTCTTCAAGATAATATAATTGTGCATTTGTGTGTTGCTTGATTCTAAAAGTCCAAGGGAATTCTGGGTTTCTATTGACATTCTTGTCTATTGGATTGCTACCATTTGGTCATATCTTTTCAACTCTAAACTTTTAATTTTTGTACATAGGGTAGTCTCTTCATCTTCTCCCCATTTCTTTAATTTCAAAATCTCTCCCTCCATTTTTTAAAAATCTTCTTTGTGTGAACTAGTTTTGTTCTAAACTTTGACCGTTTTTACAAAAAGATAGAAACTTTGGTCTTATGCCATTGCATTTTTAAATTTTTTCTTAAATTAAACTTGTAAACAAACTTAACTATACTTGACTTAAACTTTCAAAAAGCCAAAAAGAACTAACTCATTCAAATCATTTTAGGCCTTTGTGCCCTTTCAAACTTTAATTTTGTTAAAATCAAAACACCCATTTTGAAATTTGTATCACGAACTACGAGGTTTTGATCCCTCATTTTTATGTTGGTACGTAGGCACAAGACCGAAGGTCTTGTCAAACACAAAAATATAATCAATAAGTTTTTTTCTCATCCCCCCATTCAATTTATTTGTAAACATCACTTTATACAAAATACATATGCACACAAAAAGGGCTCCCTAGGAGTACATAAGACACTTTGGGTGCTAACACCTTCCCTCTGTGTAACCAACCCCTTTACCTGTGATCTCTGACTTTTATTAGTTTTTATTTGAAAACTTCTTACTTATTGGGTTTTGTTTGTACTTTTTTCCTTTCCCTTGGAAACAATAAAAGCGCGGTGGCGACTCTTGTTAATTGATCTCTAGCTTGTCAATAGCTTGATGATCATGAATTTCCCGCTACACCCATCAAACCTAATATTTGTGCCTTAGGGCATCAACCTGAAAAACCTTTTCTCACAGGTAAAATCAATCAACACACAAACATTTTCTACTATGAACTACGGAACTCTGATTCCTAATCCTCGATGAGTGATACGTAGGCACAAGGGTCACAATCCTTGGCGAGCACCATAATAAAAAAACCAAAACCCCTCACTTTCACACACATTCTTTTGAAAAATAAAATAATAACGAGATAAATTCCCGCATACGTAAAATAACCCAAATGGTTCTCAAGGAGTACCATGGACGTGAGGGGTGTTAATACCTTCCCCTTGTGTAACCGACTTTCGAACCCATATCTCGGTTGCAAGACCGATTCCTTATTCCTTTCTAGCGCACACAAATAAAATCCGGTGATGACTCTTCTGATTTTTCCATTTCTTTGGCATTTCTATTTAGAAGTCTCGATTCCTCTTTATCGCGTGAAATGTAACACCCCTAATTTATTTTAATTTTTTATTAGCATATTATATTACTAAAATGATACAGTGTGTTATTTATTTAGTTATTGTGACGCTTTTTGTGATTTTTGAAGTTGTAAGATTATTTTAGTAATTTTATAATTAAGGGAATTATATACTTGGTGAATGGAAAATGAAATTAGGCTTTTATTTAATTTATTAGAAATAATAAAATGGTTTAGTATGTTATAATAATAATAGTAGTTAGAATAATTAAAAATAAGTTATTATATTAAAGATTTATTTAAGATTTATTTAAGTGTGACGGATATAAATATTTAATTATATTATTTTTAAAATAATTATTTAATTGGAATTAAAATAATACTATAAGTGTTTCACTGTTACGAATATTTAAGTAGGAAGTGAAATGTTTTAAAGTTAAGTGTTGTTACGTTAGGGAACACAATAATTATTGGGATTTTTATTATTATCAATAAATAAAAATTTAACAATTATTAGAAATATAATTTCAACCTTAGAATTAGCATTGGGAGAAATAAGATAGAATTGGGAAGTAATTTCGAGAAAGCAATTCTGGAGATTGAGGGAGGAACGCATAATTTTTCAAGATTTATGAAAGCTACAATTATCAGGTAAGGGGGAGATTATTTATTGTATCGTGGGTTTAGTTAGCAGGATGATGAGGGTACCCTTGCTCTCTCATCAACTATGATTTTTTTAATATGATTTGTGATCTTTCATGTATTAAATCAATATACATTTTTTTTGATCCTATGGGGTTTGATCAATCCCCTTATGGACAATTATATGTTTTTCTCTTGTGATTGTATGCGTATGTGAATAAATCTATGAATTTGGATTTTTGAAATCGATCGCTTCTAACGATCTGTGAGCAAATGGGATTTTCCCATTTGGTCACTTTTTAATCGATCGATGATTCGATCTGTGTCCGAAATGGGATAATCCCATTTGGTCGTAACCCAAATTTTGACGATGAAACGCGTGGGATAGAGAATTTTGATGATTTGGGTTTAAACCCTATAAATTAATGATGAAATTATTATAATATAATTTTTAATAGTGTTTTATAATTTCACAGATGTTGATGTATTATATCGATATTGTAAAACTTTTTCTCATAAAGTTCAGAAAATTGTATTTTTCTCAAAATATCAAATAAGTCTATTATTTTCCCTAATGACTTATTTTCTTAGAATCGAGCATACTTAAAGTATGGAGTCTTTTTTTTTTTAATTTAAAAAAAAAGAAATTTTTAGTCCTTCAACCGTGAAATGTTTATTTATTATATAATTTTTACATCTTAAATATAATATTATAATATCTCTAATAAAAAATAATAATAATAATATAAAAATATTTTTAAAAAGACTAAATATAAGTTATACGTTTACCCCCACATTAAAATGTTTCTAAATCCGCTACTAGCGACGGATAAGACGACGACGACGAATAGGGCGGCGAAGGATCAGGTGACGGCGGACCGACGACGGTTGATGGGCATTTTTGTAATTTTGCCGCTTTTACCATTTTGAGTTGGGAGACCATCCAATTGATTTTTTTAAAGTTGAAATTGTGATAAAATAGCCCTAAAATAATTAAATATACATTTTATAAAATTTTATAAAAATTATTAGTATATTTTACTCACTTTTAGGAATATAGTTAATTAAATAATTTTGGGTTTAAGAAAAGTGAATATGTGGTGTAATAAATAGAATTTTAGGTGATTTAAATTTTTGTGACCCTTATTGGATAATTTGTGGTTCGTGAATGGAACATATTTTGGTGATATCCTTTGGGATACTTTTGGTGTTTATGAGTATTATTATACATATTTTTTGTGAATTATGATGTTTTTCCATGAAATGCATATTCGTGATTCATATTAACATGCATTCATGTATTTCAGACTTTAGGTGGGACTTCGGTCCATTTTGGTGGCCTCAGATCCATTGGTGGGGATCGTTGGTCTTGGTGGAAAAGACCAGGGGCGAGTCTCAGATCCATTGGTGGGGATCGTTGGTCTAGGTGGGAAGGACTAGAGACTAGTGGAATAAAATCAGTAACATTCCTCTTATTCCATATTATATTTTTGATACCACGTGCATATAGGTGATGGAGTTGGTGGATCATAACATTGCATTTTGATGTGATGTGTGTTTGGGATTGTATTTGATTGATATATACCACTTATGTATGATTGTTGTGTTTCTTTAATGTCATTATGTTGCTAAAATTTCATCGTTATTATATGTAAATATATTCTCACCCATTTTCTCTTTGTTTGATGTTGTCTATACGACTTGGGTACAGGTGATCAACATGAGTGATAGGATCGTGAGTACTGTGAGACGGCATGATGCCTCTCAGCATTTTACTATATTATTTTTCCATTTAGTCGAATAAAATGCTATGAACTGTAACACTGGGGTTTCGAGCGGTTGTGTTTCCTTATGTATTGGATTTTATTACTCTTATGGATTTTATTGTTAGAGATGTTTTATTAAGACCATTACATGTTTATCTTTAATTCCACTATGGTTTTTAATAAATACATGTTACTTATTGAGTTTTTGTGATGAATTAACATCCTAGAAAGTAGTTTCTTTTATAAATAAATTGTTTTGGGGTTTAGGGTATTACATAGTGGTATCAGAGCAGGTCGGTCCATCAGGCCAGGTTTTTGTAATGTTGTTTGTTTCCTAGTATGTGACATGTGTGTGAAACACTTTCGATACTTGCTTGTTTCCTTTACCGCTTTTTAGCAGGGGCGAGATTGAAACAAGTGGGGGAGAAGCTTATGTTTCTCTGTTTTGCTGCAAGCATGAAAAGTTGGTTTAATAAGCTGTTAATTGCAAGAGCTTAGGTGATATTGAAGTTGTGTGGTTTTTCCGAAACCGAAGTGGATATGTATTCGAGATTCCTGCCTACTGGTCAAGTTGAGATGTCCTTGAGGGAGAGCGATCATGTACTGTTGATGTTTGCTTCTCGGAGAATAGAGAGCAAATGTCATGGCTAGTGAAGTACCACTGGTGTGTGATTTCTGATATTTTTCCTGAATATATTTGTGACTTTCCTCCAGAGCATGAACCTGATTTTGATGGAGATGAAAGATTGCCTATTATGCTAAGTAAGTGGATGAGTCCTTGAAAGAGAGTGCACAAGTGTTTATGATGTTAGTATCTTTGGAGGCAGAGGGAAATACTGTAATTAGTGATCTACCTATAGTGTCTCACATAAATGTCAGTGGTGGTAGAACCTTCTAAAGTAGATGAAATGTTATAGTAGGAAGCTCTTAAGTCAGTTAATAATGATCAGAAGTTTCGTTGGACTGGCTGGTTATTATCGAAGATTTATCAAGGGTTTTTTGAATTTATCTCTACCTTTTAATCATTCGACTCGAAAGGATCAAGCTTTTGTTTGGGAAATTCAGTGCAATGGGAGTTTTTGAGAACTGAAGAAAAGGCTGATGACGGTGCCAGTTCTAATTTTACCAAATGCGGAAGAACCTTTTGTGATGCGTCCAAGATGGGTCTAGGTGGCGTTCTTATGCATGATGGCAAGGTATTAGCTTATGTTTCACGAGAACAGAAGGTCGTGAGAAGAATTATCCTACCCATGAGTTAGTGTTGGCAATAGTGGTGTTGTGTTAAAGGTGTAGAAGCACTACTTGTATGGTTCGATGTTTTAGGTGTTCAACAACCATAAGAGTTTCAAATATCTCTTTGATCAGAAGGAACTTAACATGAGACAAAGGAGATGGTTAGAGTTTTTTAAGGACTATGACTTTGGTTTGAATTACCATCCTAGTAAAGCCAATGTTGTAGCAGATGGTTTGAGTCAGAAGTCTTTGCACATGTCAGCTTTGATGGTTAGGGAGTTGGATTTGATTGAACAATTCAGAGGCTTAAGTTTAGTATGTGAGGTGACTCCAGATAGTGTGATGTTGGGTATGCTGAAGTTAACTAGTAGTTTTCTTGATGAGATTAGAGAGAAGAAAAAATTGGATGTGGCATTGGTTGATCGCTTAGCATTAGTTGAACAGAGTAATTATGAAGACTTTCAAACTGATGGAGATGGAATTCTAAAGTTTTGGGACAAAGTTTGTGTACCTGATATACCCGAACTTAAGAAAATGATTTTAGAGGAGAGTCATCGGAGCATTTTGAGCACCCATCCTAGAGATACCGAAATGTATTAGGATCTAAAGAAAATGTTATGGTGGCCAGGAATGAAGAAGGAAATCACATAGTTTGTTTATTCTTGTTTGATTTGTCAGAAGTCTAAGGTAGAGCATCAAAAGCCATTTGGACTAATGCAACCATTAGAGATTCCTAAATGTAAATTAGACAACATCTCAATGGACTTTGTGAATGGTTTTCCGAATACCCTGAAGGGAAGTGATACTACTTGGGTTATTATTGACATGCTGATTGAATCGGCTCACTTCATACCGATTAAGATTAGTTTCTCATTGTAGAGGTTAGTTGAGATCTATATTAATAATATTATGAAGTTGCATGGCATCCCTTCGTGTATAGTTTCCGACAGAGACCCGGGGATTACATCTAGATTTTGGGGGAGCTTACAGGAAGCTTTGGGTACTAGGATGAGGTTGAGTTCTGCTTATCACCTTCAGACAGACGGACAGACTGAGAGGACCATCCAGTCTCTTGAGGACTTATTGAGGGCATGTGTTTTAGAACAAGGAGGTGCTTGGGACAACTATATACCATTGATGCGTCCAAGATGGGTCTAGGTGGCGTTCTTATGCATGATGCAAGGTATTAGCTTATGTTTCACGAGAACAGAAGGTCATGAGAAGAATTATCCTACCCATGAGTTAGTGTTGGCAATAGTGGTGTAAAAAGATAGAAACTTTGGCCTTAGGCTATTGCATTTTCAAACTTCTTTTCTTAAATTAAATTTGTGAGTAAACTTAACTATACTTGACTTAAACTTTCAAAAAGCCAAAAAGAATTAACTCATTCAAACCATTTTAGGCTTTTGTGCCTTTCAAACTTAAATTTTGTTAAAATCAACACACTCATTTTGAAATTTGTATCACGGACTACGAGGTTTTGATCCCTCATTTTTATGTTGGTACGTAGGCACAAGACCGAAGGTCTTGTCAAACACAAAAATATAATTAATAAGTTTTTTTCTTATCCCCCCATTCTATTTATTTGTAAACATCACTTTATACAAAATACATATGCACACAAAAAGGGCTCCCTAGGAGTACATAAGACACTTTGGGTGCTAACACCTTCCCTCTGTGTAACCAACCCCCTTACCTATGATCTCTGACTTTTATTAGTTTTTATTTGAAAACTTCTTACTTATTGGGTTTTGTTTGTACTTTTTCCCTTTCCCTTGGAAACAATAAAAGCGCGGTGGCGACTCTTGTTAATTGATCTCTAGCTTGTCAATAGCTTGATGATCATGAATTTCCCGCTACAGAAATTAAGTTGCAACTCTGCTAGGGAGTAATCTCCAGTGGGTTTAGCCTACTTTTTGTGTGAATATATTTGTATATATGTGATGTTTGTATATATGTATGTGTGATATAATCTGCTTGTTGTGCTTGGTAATCTCTGAGTGGTGAGATAAGTTCTAACCCGAACTTGAGTACAATTAAGATATGAGGATGGTATAGTCATGTTCGACTTGTGTGGAGTAGTCCTTAACAAGTTGGCTTGAGATCCATCTGCTCAGTGGAGACTCCTTTGGATTTGGAAATGTCACACAAGTATTTGTGGTTAGGCATTACTATCTCTAATTGGGTCCGAGAAGTTGAGGACCTTAGAACATTCAACCCATATTGGCCTATTTAGGACGTAGCGTGGAAACTGTTCAGGTGTAGACCTGATAACAGTTGTTACGCGATACTATACTCAGACAAGTTTCTCTTGAGAATATTATGGGTCGATGAGTCAGTCATCTTAACCTGTAATATCCGATAGATGGAATTAAGACTCTGGGAACTTTTTAGAACATGATCTACAGGTTTTTATCCTTATTTCACTCCTTTGGAATGGTTCTTACCCAGACTCAATGCTCGTGACTTACAATAAACCCTTGATTCTTGGTTGATCCAATCAAGTCTTGTCAATATCAATGGAACTTGGGTGTTGATAAGGTGTAAACCATAATCCACCAAAATTGATGATTGATCGTGACAATGACTTGATTCATCCCTTGACCTTTGTTTGCCTTGTGTGTGATCCCTTATTTGTGATTGTTGCATTCATGCGCATCATAACATTCATCACATAAAAATTTCAAGGAACTAAGGTATCATTTGCAAATATTTTCTGACCATGTATTGTGGACGAAGGAACACTAAGAAGTCAGTTTCAGATGTCCCGACTTGAAAGAGTTAAGGAAACTATCATCTTTTGTATTAGATCCCTTGGACTTCAAACAACGTCATTGGAAGCTTATGTCTATCTTGTCTGCTGATGTGGTTGAAGGAATTTTGAGTGTGCTAGTGCAGTTTTATGATCCTCTATACCATTATTTCACTTTCCCAGATTTTCAGCTTGTGCCTACCTTGGAGGAGTATTCTCATCTTTTAGGGATACTTGTTTCTAGTAGAGTGTCTTTTAGTGGATTGGAGGAGATTCCCCGATCTAATACTATTGCTAAAGCTTTTCACTTGAAGAAGTCTGAGATAGACGCTCATTGGGTGAAGAAAGGAGGATTATTTGGGTTGCCATCTGTTTTCCTCATCAAGGAAGCTATTACTTTTTCTCAAGCTGGTAGTGTGGATGCCTTTGAAGCTATCTTTGTGTTGCTCATCTATGGATTAGCTTTGTTCCCTAACATTGACGGTTTTGTTGATGTTAACGCCATTAGACTTTTATTGATTGGGAATCCTGTGCCTACTTTGTTGGGTGATATGTATTTCTCTTTGCATCTAAGGAATTCTAAGGGTAGTGTAACTATTGTCTATTGCATTCCTCTTCTGTACAAGTGGTTTATTTCGCACTTGCCTCAACCGCCTGCTTTTGTGGAGAACAAACAATGTCTACGGTGGTCTCATAGACTTATGTCTCTCACTAATGATGATATAGTTTGGTATGATCCTTCTTTGAGCAGTTTGGAGATTATTGATAGTTGTGGTGAATTCTCTAATGTGCCTCTCATTGGTACACAAGGAGGAATTAACTACAACCCTGCTTTGGCTCGTCGTCAACTTGAGTTCCCCTTGAGAGACAAACCTAATAACATGTTGTTAGAAGGTCTTTTCTATCAGGAGGGTAAAGATCCCCAACATTTGAAGCAGAAGATTGTGCATGCTTGGCATAATGTGCATAGGAAAGGAAGATCCGAGCTTGGTTCGCGCAATTGTGTAGCTTTGAAAGCTTACACTCTTTGGGTGAAGAAGAGAGCTATGGAGTTGAAGATGCCTTATACTTGTGAAAGACCTATGTATATGGTTGTGGTTGAGCCATTAACTCTCCCTAACCAAGCTGTAGAGGAGTTGGAAGACGCGCTCATCAAGATGAAGCAAGAGAAGGATATGCGGGAAGAGCGTTTCCATGCTTTGAGCAAGAAGCATGAAGAGTTGCAGTTGGAGTCTAAGGACAAAGATGCACTGATTGAGCTACTTAAAGACCGAGTGACAAAGAGATAGAGAGAGCCATAGGTTTCATCTTCTAGCATGCCTCAGCCTTCCGTTGCTTGGAAGAAGATTGGTGACCAACTTGTCCTCGGGAAGACTCAGATGAAGACTTCTTTTGAAATCGAGGTTTGTCGCATTCGAAGGAAGTATGCGCCTTCAGCCAGATCTTCTAACATTGTTGTTAGGGATCCTTAGGATGACTAGTCTCCTTTTCTCTTGTATCTTTTCATTTGGTTTCTGAAATTGCACTCAGTGTAATTCTTCCAATTTATATAAGTAAAAAGATATTTTTTGGTAATATCAAATTGTCGCAATTACTATTTAAATATTATATGTTTGCAAAGGATATAGTAAGTTCCTTGGAAATAAAAATCAAGCATTGCATTTCATACACCATTCACATAAGCAGGTTTTTGCCAGGTGTCTGATTGGTGTTTCTTCTGTACTTTAGCCAAACTGACTCACCGGTATAACACCAGAGCCAATCATCTGAAAATTATGGAACACTTGGAGCAAGAGAACAGAGAGTTGAAGGACGAGATCGCCCGGCTAACTACCATGATGGAGTCAGTTCTTGCTGCTCAAAGTCAAGCTTCTCCAACGTCTGCAACTCCTCCCGCGAGGACTGTTACTTCAGAAGTGGTTACCTCTACTGTGCCTGCTGCTACCGCCCACTTCGCACTGAGCTTGCCTTGCGGATTTCTGTGGGGAATGCTGCCCAACTTTGTGCCAGAAGGCTTTGCACCTACCTTTGCTTCTATGTCGGCATCTAGCTCGGTCATGTCTGTGCCACCTCCAGTTGTGCACACTTTGCCTCGCGTAGAGGATACCATCTATCATTTTGAGCCGTCTGAGGGTCTGGATGTTATTGAGAAGATGGACGAAATGAAAGACCAATTTCTTGAGCTGCGTAAGGAATTAAGGACGCTGAGAGGTAAAGATCTATTTGGGAAGAGTGTTGTTGAACTGAGCTTGGTACCCAATGTTAAAATCCCAGTGAAATTCAAAGTGCCTGACTTTGAAAAATATAAGGGGAACTCTTGTTCGCTCAGTCATCTTGTGATGTATGCCCGCAAGATGTCAACTCAGACGGATAATGACCAATTGCTTATTCACTACTTCCAGGATAGCCTGATTGGTGTTGCACTCCGTTGGTATATGGGGTTGGACAGTGAAAGCATTTGCACTTTCAACGACTTGGGAGAGGCTTTTGTGAAGCAATACAAGTATAACATGGATATCGCGCCAGATAGAGACCAATTGAGGTCTATGTCTCAGAAAGATAAAGAGACATTCAAGGAGTACACGCAGAGATGGAGGGAGTTTGCTGCCCAGATCACTCCTCCTTTGGAGGAGAAAGAGATGACAAAAATCTTCTTGAAAACCCTGAGTTCATTTTACTATGAACGCATGATCGCTAGTGCCCCAGTGATTTTACTAAGATGGTAAATATGGGGATGAGACTTGAAGAAGGAGCCCGTGAAGGATGTTTGTCAAGAGATGAGGCGTCAACAAGTAAGAGGTATGGCAGTAGTTTCAGCAAGAAGAAGGATAATGAAGCCAACACAATAATCAGTGGGAGGCAGAGGAGGCCTCAGATCAGAAGAAATCCACCACCCCGTCAACATCATCATCATCAAGTATCATCAGTAATTCCGGTATTTTCTAATCAACAAACAACACCAATTCAACAACAACATCAACGTCAACAACATCAATCGCAATAAAGAACAAACACCTACAACAACAACAATAATAACAACAGTCATCATCAACAAAACTTTGAGAGGAAGAAGGTCTCTTTTGACCCGATTCTTATGTCGTATGCAGAGTTGTATCCGTCTCTGGTCCTCAAAAACTTGATTCAACCGAGGAACCCACCGCAGATCCCAGAACCATTTCTCTGGTGGTATAAACCTGAGCTCCGATGTGCTTTTCATCAGGGTGCACCCGGGCATGATATTGAAAATTGCTATCCACTGAAGTATGAGGTGCAAAAGCTTATGAAGAGTGGTATGGTGTCCTTTGAGGACCGCACACCAAATGTGAAAGCTAACCCTTTGCCCGCTCATGGGAACTCTTCAGTGAATATGGTGGACGGTTGTCTTGGAGAATTCAAGGTTTTTGACGTCTGGTTCATCCGAAGATCTTTGGTGCAGATGCACAAAGATATCTGTTCGATGAGTGACTGTGAACATGACCATGATGGTTGTGTTGTTTGTAGCGTGAACCCAAAAGGGTGTGATGTAGTGAAAAGGGACATCCAGCGTCTGATGGATGAAGGCATGATTCAAATTGTCCAATCTCGTCATATGGATGACGACGTCAATGTCATAGTGCCCGTTTTTAAGCAGCAAGAGCGGTTGATAATCCAGTATGATAGCAACAGAAACAATAACGTCAGTCAAAGATCAGTATCGCCGTTGGTAATATGGTTAGCGGGCCCAGTCCCATATTCATCTGATAAGGTTGTAGTGTACCAATACAATGTTATGATGATAGAGAATGGTCAAGAGGTCCCGTTACCTACGACCAGTTTAGTGGTGAGCATTGTCGATGTTACGAAGGTGACCTGCAGTGGTCGAGCATTTGGACCGGTATTCCCAGAAAACAAAGAGGAAACAAGTGTTGGTAAGAAGACGGAGGTGCCTAATGTAGATCCGTTGGTTGTTCAAAAGATAAGTTTGGTGAGTCCAGCAACTTGAAAGCCAATGATGATAATGAGGTACTCCGACTGATAAAGATGAGTGAATTTAATGTGGTAGAGCAGCTGCTCCAGACTCCCTCAAAGATTTCCGTGTTGTCTCTGCTTTTGAATTCTAAAGCACACAGAGAAGCACTATAGAGAGTTCTTGAACAGGCATATGTGAAGCAGGATGTTACTGTGGATCAATTTGATCACATTGTGGCTAACATCACTTTATGCAATAATTTGAGCTTCTATGACGAAGAACTCCCTGAGGAGGGAAGAAATCATAACCTGGCTTTGCATATTTCAATGAACTGTAAGGAAGATGCTTTGTCAAATGTGCTTGTTGACACTGGTTCGTCACTCAATGTGCTTCCTAAGTCAACTTTGTCAAAGCTATCTTATTAAGGGGCGCCCATGAGATATAGTGGGGTGATTGTCGAAGCCTTCGATGGCTCGCACAAAACGGTGATCGGTGAAGTGGACCTTCCAGTCAAGATAGGTCCGAGTGATTTTCAAATTACTTTTCAAGTAATGGATATCCACCCGGCCTACAGTTATTTACTGGGAAGGCCATGGATTCATGAGACAGGAGCTGTTACCTTCACTCTACACCAGAAGCTCAAATTTGTCAAGAATGGCAAGCTAGTGATTGTGGGAGGAGAGAAAGCGCTATTGGTTAGCCATCTGTTATCTTTCTCGTATGTAGAAGCTAAGGATGAGGTTGGAACTCTGTTCCAAGCCTTATCTATTGCTTCTGAGAAGAGAGTTGGGGCATCTATGTCCTCGCTGGAAGATGCTCAGAAGATTGTTGAAGAGGGTGTTGTTGATCAATGAGGGCGCATGGTTGAGGTCTCCGACAACAAAGGAAGAACTGGTTTGGGGTTCCAGAAAGGTTCATCAACTGCTAGATCTGAAGATATGCAACTCAGCTTCCGTAGCAGAGGGTTCATTCATGGCAATGAACAACACTTACCTGTTGTGCTAGAGGATAGTGAAGAGGAAGACTGCACCAACTTTGTAACGCATGGAAAGACATGCAACAATTGGATTGTTGTTGATATTCCTGTTATTTTGCATCGATCTAAGTAATTTCTTTTATATTTTAAAATCCTTCTCCTATGCCTAAGGGAGAAGTGAACATTGTTTGGGCATTTTAAATTGATCATCAATAAAATTTATTCTATTCATCCACATCTTTGATGTTTATTTTTACTTTTTGCTTTATTTTGAAAATGGTAATCACAAAAAACATAAATAAACAATATAATCGTCCATCTGCATAATATTTGGTCACAAATTCACTTCTCTAAAATCAAAATATCAAATTATTACGCAGGTTGGTTTCTAACCCCATTGAATACAATGATCCTTCTCCTTCTCCAAATTTTGAATTCCCTGTGTTTGAGGCCGAGGAGGAAAGTGATGTAGAAGTGAGTGAGGAATTGTCTCGTCTTCTTGAGCAAGATGAAAAGATTATTCATCCGTTTGAAAAGTTGATTAAGCCAGTCAACTTGGGTTCCAAAGATGATGTGAAGGAAGTCAAGATTGGGTCACAATTGTGTCCAGACGCTAAGAAGGGGTTGATTGATCTTCTTCGAGAATATTCAGATGTGTTTGCTTGGTCCTATCAAGACATGCCTGGGTTGGATTCTGAGATTGTGGAGCATAGATTGCTGTTGAAGCCAGAATGTTTGTCAGTCAAGCAGAAGTTGAGGAGAACGCATCCTGATATGGCTGTGAAGATCAAAGAGGAAGTGCAAAAGAAGATTGATGTCGGTTTCCTTGTGACCGCTGAGTATCCGCAATGGGTGGCCAATATTGTGCCTGTGCCGAAGAAAGATGGAAAAGTCCGCATGTGTGTTGGCTATAGAGGTTTGAATAAATCCAGTCCGAAAGATGATTTCCCTCTGCCACACATTGATATGTTGGTAGACAATATTGCTAAATTCAAAGTCTTTTCGTTTATGGATGGATTTTCCGGATATAATCAAATCAAGATGGCACCCGAAGATATGGAGAAGACCACATTCATTACACCTTAGGGAACATTCTATTATAGAGTGATGCATTTCGGTCTAAAGAATGCTGGTGCAACTTACCAGAGAGCAATGACTACTCTTTTTCATGATATGATGCATAAATAGATTGAAGTATATGTCGATGACATGATTGCTAAATCTATTGATAAAGAGGAACATGTTGAGCATTTGTTGAAGTATTCCAGTGTTTGAGGAAGTATAAACTCCACTTGAATCCCAATGTGTACTTTTGGTGTTCGTTCTGGTAAGTTGTTGGGCTTTATTGTCAGCGAGAGGGGTATTGAAGTTGATCCTGCCAAGGTCAAAGCAATACAAGAGATGCATGCGTCCAAAACTGAGAAGCAAGTCAGAGGTTTTCTCGGCCGCTTGAATTATATTTCCAGATTCATTTCCCACATGACTGCCACATGTGCGCCTATATTCAAGCTTCTTTAGAAAGATCAGTCTTGTGATTGGACCTAAAACTGCCAGAAAGCATTTGATAGTATCAAAGAATATTTGCTTGAGCCTCCGATTTTGTCTCCCCCTGTTGAAGGAAGACCGTTGATCATGTATTTGACTGTGCTCAAAGATAGTATGGGTTGTGTTCCTGGTCAGCAAGATGAAACCGGAAAGAAAGAATTTGCAATCTACTACCTCAGTAAGAAGTTCACCGACTGTGAGACTCGGTATTCCATGCTTGAGAAAACTTGTTGCGCATTGGCTTGGGCTGCTAAGCGGCTGCGTCAGTATATGTTGAATCATACCACTTGGTTTATATCCAAAATGGATCCAATCAAGTATATATTTGAGAAGCCTGCTTTAACTGGGAGAATTGCCCGTTGGCAGATGTTGTTATCGGAGTATGATATCGAATACCGATCTCAGAAAACGATCAAAGGTAGTATCTTGGCTGACCATTTGGCTCACCAACCAATTAAAGATTATCAGTCAGTGCAATATGATTTTCCAGATGAAGAGATTTTGTACTTGAAAATGAAAGATTGTGATGAACCATTGCTTGCAAAAGGGGAGAGCATGGTTCCCGTTGGGGCATGGTATTTGATGGAGTTGTTAATCAATATGGAAATGGCATTAGGGCAGTGATTATTACTCCTCAAGGCACACATTTACCATTTACAGCTAGATTGACTTTCAAGTTTACAAACAACATGGCAGAATATGAAGCTTGCATTATGGGGCTTGAAGAGGCCATGAATCTCGAAATCAAGTATTTGGATGTCTTCGGCGATTCCGCTTTGGTTATGAATCAGATCAAAGGAGAATGGGAGACAAATCAACCCGGTTTAATACCATACAAAGATTATGCGAGGAGGATTTCAACTTTCTTTACAAAGGTTGAGTTTCATCATATCCCTCGAGATGAAAACCAGATGGCATATGCTCTTGCAACCTTGGCATCAATGATTGTAGTGAAATATTGGAATGAAGTTCCTAATTTGTCCATGATGCATCTTGATAGGCCAACTCATGTGTTTGTTGTTGAAGAGATCAAAGACGAGAAGCCGTGGTATTATGAAATCAAATGTTTCCTCCAAAGTCAGAATTACCCGTCTAGGGCATCTTTGAAAGATAAGAAGACTTTGAGAAGATTGCCCTGTAATTTCTACTTGAATGGGAATATACTGTACAAGAGAAACTTTGACATGGTATTGCTCAGATGCGTGGATAGATACAAAGCAGGCTTGTTGATGACTGAAGTGCACGAAGGTTCCTTTGGTACTCATTCCAATGGACATGCAATAGCGAAGAAGATGTTGCGAGCAGGTTACTATTGGTGGACAATGGAATCTGACTGTTGCAAATTTGTGAAAAAGTGCCACAGGTGTCAAATCTATGTTGATAAGATTCATGTTCCTCTGATACTTTTGAATGTTATCTCTTCCCCATGGCCCTTCTCCATGTGGGGAATTGATTTGATTGGGACGATTGAGCCCAAAGCTTCAAATGGACATCGTTTCATTTTAGTGGCAATTGACTACTTCACTAAATGGGTTGAAGAGGCATCGTATGCAAATGTAACAAAGCAAATTGTTGTAAGGTTTATCAAGAACCAGATCATATGTTGTTATGGTGTGCCAAGTAAGATCATCACTGACAATGGATTGAACTTGAATAACAATATGGTGGAAGCTCTTTGCAAAGACTTCAAGATTGCATATCATAATTCTTCTCCCTACAGAGCCAAGATGAATGGGGCTGTTGAACCTGCGAATAAGAACATCATGAAGATTATCCAGAAGATGGTTGTCACATATAAGGATTGGCATGAGATGCTCCCATTTGCTTTGCATGGGTATCGTACATTCATCTGCACTTCAACATGGGCAACCCCTTTCTCTCTCGTGTATGGTATGGAAGAAGTACTCCCCATAGAGGTTGAGATTCCTTCACCGCATGTGCTCATGGAAGCCAAGCTGACTGAAGTTGAATGGTGTCAGACCAGGTTTGATCAGTTGAATTTGATTGAAGAGAAAAGATTAACTTCCATGTTTCATGGTCAGTTATATCAGCAAAGGATGAAGAAAGCTTTTGATAAGAAGGTCAAACCTCGAGTGTTCAGAGAAGGTGACCTTATGCTCAAGAAGATTTTGACGTTCAAGCCAGATTCCAAAGGAAAATGGACTCCTAATTATGAAGGCCCATACGTTGTCAAGAGAGCCTTTTCAGACGGTGCATTGATTCTTACAACTATGGATGGTGAAGAGTTCACTCGCCTTGTGAACGCAGATGTAGTCAAGAAATGCTTCGCCTAAATAATAAAGGAATAACTCGCTAAGTTGAAAACCCGAAAGGGCGGCTTAGGAAAAAATGAGCATCTCAGTGGATTGAAAACCCGAAAGGGCGATCCATGCAAAAATTAGAGACATAAAACAGAAAGAATTTCCCGATAAGTTGAGTACCCCACCTTGGGGAAACTTATGCAAAAATTAGGGATTATGGAAAGTAACGACATTCTGCTGATCTTCAATGATTTTGAAGACTCGTTTGAGCACAAGGGTTGACATCAGTTTATCTCCCGAAGCGGTCAAGAGCACAGTGGATATCAAGATTTGGTAGAGGGATTAAGGATCATTTGTATTCAATGTAACCCTTTTCCATGTAAATTACCATTTTCAACTTTGTAAAATCTATTGAGTCTTATTTACTCTTTTCCATGTAAATTGAGCTTTTATCCAATTGTTTTTACTCTTATTTAATCTTTTCCATGTAAAATCTATGGAGTCTTATTTACTCTTTTCCATGTAAGTTGAAAATAGTAATTTACATGGAAAAGTGTTACTCACCAATTAAATAAAGTTGAGCTTTTATCCAATTGTTTTTACTCTTATTTACTTCAGCCAATAGTTTTAAATTTTATTATGATCATTTTGAAATTAAATTTTTAAATCAAAATCAAGTTTTCTTTAATATATAAAAGCAAGAATTTTTCCAAAGCAAGTAAAAGGAATATCAACAACATTTCAGTAAAAAGCAAGTCCTTAAGTGTGAAACATCTGTGGTTCCCCAAGCAGCTAACTCTTCGGGTATCCCTAGACATTTGTGTTGATTCAGTTCCTCGACAGAGTGTTTGACCCCCGGTAGAGCTCCTTTCTTTATCCCTAGCTGAGTTGGTTGATTCAGATACCCTGCGGCGTATCCTTGTCCCCAACAGAGTATCGGCTTCCCCCTGCGGAGTTCGTATTTCCTCAGCAGGATGATCGTCATCAGAGATGTTTGATCTTCTCCAGTAGATCACTTTGGTGTCCTCGCCAATCGCCATTTATCTTTGCTCCCCAGTCAGAGTTTCCTCCTGGTTCCTGAGCAGCTTTTGTTCTTTTCTCTGTAAGGTTGTCTCCCATTTTTATGGTGTTGACCTAAAATTCCCCACAAATTGGATGTTCTATCCTCAACAGATCTCCTTCGTCCTCAGCTAGGGTTGAGCCCCTGGGATGTTTATCTCTCTATTCTCCGGCTTTTGTCTCCATATATTTTATGGATTGACTGAGGATTGTACTGGTGGTTCAATTTCTTTGTGACACCTCTGTATCCTTTGCGATCGTTTTGTCAGCATAATCATCATATATACATATACATATACATTCATATAAATTCATAATTTGCATATCCTGCATCCTCATATTTGATTTGTTTGAGATTCTCATTCTCTGTTATGGCGGTACTTTATCCCCATACCAAATCTGATGTCTGTCCTCTTTCAATTATAGAGTGTCAGCCCCTTAAGCAGAAAGACTTCAACCTTTCTCTGTTTCCCCATTGAATTTGTTTTCTCGTGGATGGTTGTTATTTCAGTTTCCTCTCCAACAAATTTTCTGGATGGAATTACTCCCTTTGAGTTACATCCTCATTGGGTTGAGTCTTGATTGACCCTTTTCTTTCTAGCTCTTACCTAGATAGATATTTTGGTCCCCTAAGAGTCTATTACCCAGTAACTGATAATATTCTTCTTAGTTTGCAGTTTGTTACTTCTTGCCCAATACCCGACAAAAGTACCCCTTTTTTTTCACCCCTCAGTAGAATCCCCAGCGGACCTATTCCCCAACGGATCTATTCCCCAAAAAGTATATCCTTGATATGTTCATCTTAATTGATGACAGATATCTTTCTTTCCCCTGCAGGAGTCTATCCTTGATATGTTCACTCTAACCAGTGACGGATATTCTCACTGTTGGTATTCTACCCAGTAAAAAGGTAGTTGTAATCCCTATTTTTTCCTTAGAGAGTTAATCCTTGATATGTTCATCTTAGCCGATGACGGGTTTTCTTTTCCTTGTTGGTTTTTACCCAGTAACTGGTAGTCGTAAATCCTACTTTTTCCTATGCAGAGTCTATCCTTGATATGTTCACTTTAACTAGTGACAAATTTTCTCTTCTTTGGTATTCTATCTAGTAACTGATAGATGTAATCCCTATTTTTGCTCCCCTTTTCAGAGTCTATCCTTGATATGTTCATCTTAACCGGTGACGGATTTTCTCTTTGATCGGTCTTCTACCCAGTAACCGGTAGTTGTAAATCCTACTTTGTCCCCTCGCCGAGATAATCCTTGATATGTTCATCCTAACCGGTGACAGATTTTCTCTCCGACGATTTTCTATCCAGTTTTCGATAGATGTAATTCCTTCTTTTTTGTTCAATTGGTATATCCTTGATATGTTCATCCCAACCGATGACTGATATCCTCCTTGGCATTCCCCAGGCAAGTCTATCCTTGATATGTTCATCCTAACCGATGACACATTTTCTTCCCTGTTGAGTTTATCCTTGATATGTTCATCCTAACCGATGACGGATACTCTCACCTTTGGTCTTCTGCCCAGTAACTGGTAGTTGTAAATCCTATTTTCTGCAGTTTTCCCAGCAAGGTTATTCTTACCCAGTAACCGGTAATGAATACTCCCTCTTGGCTTTTCTTCAGCGAGTCATCCTTGATATGTTCATCGTAACCGATGACGGATTTTCTCTCTATCAGATTTTTATTATCTCCTTACCCGATAACAGGTAGTAGTTAATAGATTTCTGCTCCTCCTGTGTTGAAATTTTAGTTCTCCCCAGTTGAGTTGAGTGTGCATTTCCTTAGGGAAATCGTTGTTCCCCCTGCACGAGTCGAGTATTTCAGTGTTATCCTGACTTATTCGTATGCCCTGCAGATGTTTGTTTCCCCGGTTGAGTCTTTCCATTTTTATATGGATTTCCTCGAGTCCCCCAGTAGTTTTAAGTTGTAGCCTGGCCTATGCATAAATCCTTTTCCCCCTAGAGTCTTGGTCTCCCCAGTGAGTTTTCCTTACGAAATACATTATGCTCCTGCGGATTTTCGGTCTCTCTGATTTCTTTTCCTTTGTGGCATTATTTCCCCACAAAGCATTAACTGTTGCATTCATATCATATGCATCATGAGGTCTCTTAGGGAGAAAAATTTATTTCTCTATGTTGTTATTTAATCCAATTTTACTAATTCGAGCCAAATATTTTAACCTTCACCTCCTCAGTGAGAATGTCCTTAAATAGGGGCAACTGTAAGACCCCAATTTTGACCCTAAGATCCCTCATGCAATTTCATCATAAGCATAAGCATTGGGATCATACCTTGGCATCCTCCTTACCCCTTTTTATTGGATTTGTTTTGGGAGAGATCACCAAGCACTTTGTGATTATATCATACTTGTATTTTATCATTTCACTAATCAAAATACCAAAAATATGTCTTTGCATTTTCCTAACTCTTTTGTAGGTAGGACATGATCTCATTGATTCATCAAGATCACATCTAGGGTTTAAGGCCCTCATGAACAAAGAGCACAACCAATAATTGATTCAAGATTGGTTATGAGCATCATATATGAGTCCCAATGTTCTCTATATGTTATATTGATCAAGTTTTCTTCAAGATTTTGAGGGTGATTTGCCTTGGAAACCCTTATTTGACTGGGTATCTTGAGTAACTTCTCCAACAAGCTATCTCACCAATTGATAAAATTTATCAAGGGACACTTCAAATTCCATCATATTATGCATATATGATCTACCATGAGCCAAGAAAGTCAAGATAATTGAATGTTAGCAAGTTGGTTGATGGTGGTTGGCCAGATGAATTCATCTGATCAAAATTGGGTCTCCCTAGACTCTATCTCCTACAATTTTCACCATATGAAAAGTATTACAAGATCAAACTTACTCCAAATGACATTAAAAACAACTTTCATGTTGAGACCTAGACCTAGTTTTGCTTGGAAAATCATTTTCTATGTTGAAACATTATAGGTTATTTTGTATAAACCCTAATTTGAAAGTCAACTTCCCAAGGCCATAACTTGCTCAATTTTTATGATATGGAAGATTTACAAGTTTCAAAATCAAATTAAATGTGTCTACTTCAACTTTTATGTTTGGAGTGGGAGTTAATTCAACTTTTTTGAGCATGTGATATGAGGCTACATTATAGGTCACTTTTGACCTATACCATTGATCAAGTGATTTTCCTAAACTTCAAAAATGCATAACTCTATCATTTCAAATCTAAATGAAATGAAATTTATGACCATTTTGAAGGTATTTGAGAGAGCTACAATTTTTATGAATACACTTTTCTCATTTGAAGCTCCTACAAAAAGTTAAGCAAGGTGGAATATTGAGACATATGGCTCGATACTTAGAAAAAATTTGATATGTCAAAATTTTCCAAACTTCCACCTCAAATTTCTCTAAGTTCCAAGCTCCAAATGAAAAAGTGTTGAACATAAAACTTGTTCCTCTTGATCCAACCTTTCCAAAAAGCTCAATTCATTTATTTTAGACATGAAATGCATAGGCTGCGCATGGTTTAAACAGGGTGATATTACTTGGCAAGGATAAAGCTTCAAACATCAATGTACATTTGTGTAGCGGTGTATTCGTTACTATATGATCTATTGATTAAATCATAAGCAATGTATACAATGAATATAGAGTCGCCACCGCACTTTTATTTATCCTAAGGACTGGTTAAAAAGCGAACAAAAACCTAAGAAGTTTTACACGTAGAAAACTAATGAAAAAGATCAGAGATCGGGGTAAGGGGTAAATTACGCAATGGGAAGGTGTTAGGCACCCAATGCGTCCTAGGTACTCCTAGGGAGCCCTTTTCACACTTGTTGTTTGAAAATATTTATTTGTTTTTTGACATAAGTATTGTGCAAACATGATTGGGATGATGAGGAAAGAATGTACAAATTAATTATTTTTGTGTTCGAACGGATGAACCCGTTGCCTACGTACCTTCCATCAAAGGTAAGGATCAAAACGCCGTAGTTCGGCTAAAAACTTCCAAAAGTTAGTGGATTCAATTTTAAAACAAAAGCTCAAAGGTCTTACGTTACCCACGGGAGAAAACTCAACCTTGTATAACAACTAGTCCACCATGTGAGAAAAGCTTCCACTTGCCAGAGAGGGGTTAACCCTATAATAGGCAAGGAAGACTTACAATTCATCTACTAAGGAGAAATAGGTGAGGTTAATATCAACCAACTAGGGTAAATCAAACCTATAGCTAATGTATGAAGACTTAACAAACATGGACAAAGCCACAAAATCATTTGAATGAGTGAAGTTATTTGGATTATTTACAAAAAGGTCAAAGTAGGATTAAAGTCAATTCGAAATGAAGTATTTACAAAAATGAAGTTTGGAAAACCATGGACTTAAGGTCCAAGTTTCTAATTTGGAAAGAGGTGAGAATGTTTGCACAACACTTATTTCAAGTTTTTAAAAGTATGTGTGAAAAGGTAGGACCCAATGGGATGAATGGATAATGGTGGAATGTAAAACTTCTTAAGCGGTTCGCCTCTTGAAGTCATATAGAAGATGACTCAAGTGCGTCCTTTGGAATAAGCAATGAGCAATAATCTGAACATAGTAACAGATGAAAGTAAATAAAAGCGGATACTGGATGCCACTCAATGGTCTTATACCTGTCTCCTAAAACAAGTAAGGATATCAGAAGCCACTCTATGGACTTACACTAATCTCCATCAGAATAAAACAAAAAAACAACACAGGGAAGTCAACTGCCAATCCATCTGAACTTATGTTAACCTCCACAGTATGATCCTAGGAATACAAATGCCACATCACAGGGACTTACAATGAATCCTCACATACAACAACAATGCTCGAGGCAATGGGTATGAGTGACCAATGAGGTCTTACACTCTACCCCTTCCATGTCATGGGAACAGATGCCAACTTACAGGGACTTATAACTGGTTCCTCAATGGGTAAGCAAACAATGTCACAAGGACAAATGACATGAACATGCACTAATGGCAATCAAAGGTAAAATGCACAATGGCAATCAAGTAATCATGTATGATGAATCAAGTAATCAATCACATAAATTCAAGTAGCACACGCTATAACCATTCATGAGGCTCAAGCAAAAGGGTTTGACTATGAAAGTCCACTGTAAAAGGTAAGTGTCGCTCTTAACCTGGCCATTGAGGGGCTCAGGTGAAGCAGATGAAAGGATATGAGGGGTGTGCCTCATTGCTTCTATCTCATGTCCGAGAGAGCATGTAAATATAAGAATGTGGGGAGTTCAGAAAGATGGAACTCTTTCCCCGATTGGACTCGATAGATCTTGGGTATGGATCTCAATGCTACAACCATGTAATGGGAGCAATGAGAAGACTCACTGAATAGTGGGAGATAGGCTACTTATCTCTACCTTCCACCAATTGCCTCGAATGAGGACTTTTCCTGCTTAGGACAAATATAAACATACACAATCAATGCCTCTTAAGGAGGACTTCAGACAATTTGCCCGGTCAAATAACAGACCGGGTCTCCAGACTACATGAAGAAGAAGGTTTTATACCTCAATGCAAGTTGCTATTTAAGCAAAGCAAAGCAAGTTCTTAAGAGAACTGAGCGACTAAAGGGTACCTGGAAACAATCCAATAAAATCAGCATCCCATTCATAAACAGATAACAACATAAGAATCAATTAACAAAGTACAATTATACAAATAATGATGTGCATAGCACAAGGCTCACATGAACCAAACATCCTACAAAACAAATACATTAGTCATATGTGTCAAGTAACACAATCCATAATGTGGAGCAAATTCCTTAATCATTAACTCCTTAACCTGAAAAGGCACAATTCACTTCAAATGTAAGTAACATGACCACTAGGACTAGCCTAGGGTCAAAAAGATGGAAAAATCTTAAAACAGCAACCAATTCATGATCAAAGTTAAGCTATATCAATTACAAAGGGATCCCAATTGGTCCCATATCCAAACTATGTACACATTTTAATTTATGCAACATGGAAGGCAAAAGGTGCAAAGTTGAGTCTCATACAAACAACCAGCAAGTGCATATCCAAATAAATGCCAAAATAGCACCAAAAAATCTACAAAAATTACATTCTAACCAGAAGACATTCAGCAAGTTGCATATTAAATTTCATGGGATTTGGACTAGTAGATCAATAGGAATTAATTAAACATGGTACAGCATGCAAAAACTACATCAAATGAAGTCAAAAATTATACACCAACTTCCATCTAATGGTAAACAGCAATGGTACATTAAAAATTCATGGGACCAAAGCTAAATGCTACATTAAGGTGTTAAGAACTATGTAATCAATTTTCAAGGTCATTGGATAAAGTATGAGGATATGGCAACATATATACAAAAGGTTACACCAATGGAATTCTAACATGCTAGGCAGCAAGAAAAAATACGAATCAATTTGAAAATTGATTGTAAAAAATCCACAAAAATTATCAATGATAGCTAACATGTCAAATAAACTTCCTGCAAAAAATTAGGGCCATTGGCCAATGGGAAGCATAGGAAAATATTTGGGGAATTCAGCATACCAAACTATGTCACATATATACATATCCAATTTCAATAATTCATGTATAATAAACCATAGGCTAAAAAAATCCCAAACCTATGTCAAAAAATCCAGAAGGATGTCAAGAACCAATATCTCAATTTTCATTTATTTTGGATGTAGCATGTGGTCTATACAATTAAAGTGGTAATGTGTATGAAAATATGTACATGAAAAGGACCTCTATGTCAATTCTAAAAATTCCCCAAGCACATATATATTTTTTCATTTTTATAAAATAATAGAGGAAAAAATATGATTAACAAAAAAAGAATGGTTTTTTTTGGATTATTTTTGAATATTATATGAATTTTTCTAAGTTTCTAAATATTTATTTAATTATTATTTAGAATTATAATGTATTTATTAAATGAATTTGCTTAATTAAACACCATGCAGTGGCACAAGTGGTAACAAGCGAAGCTGGCCTAATACACTGCCGTTTCAATAATTGACGTGTCACCCTGGGATTGGATCTGGCAATTAAGAACAAGAAAACGCAAGGCAAAAGACGGAAGCAAGATCTACGAGGCTTTTTCTGGAGATTCTTCAAGAACTTCAACAAGTTCTTCGTGTTCATCACCTGCGTTTCTAGGTTTTGGCCAAATCTTAACGAGAATTCATGAATCGCACACCGTTCGAACCGGCTTGGCCTCAGGATTAAAGATACATAAGCGATTTTGTCCATAGATTCACGTACGAGACGAATCGAGCGAATAAAGAAAATGCGTGCAAGGTTCAATCGATGATTACATATTCAATTTACAGCGAAATTACAATCCAAAGGTTTCTACATGATCTATGATGCATACTCTACAATATTCCCAACTCAATTTAGACAAATACAAGATTTGATTCCCAACCTTTCTTGCGATGCGATGCGGATTCCGTGCGATTTCGAGCTCAATGATGAGAAACAGATGAGGAATATAACTGTGGAAGGTGAATGATGATCGAAACGCAGCTCAATAGTGTTCGAATCCACCAATTTTACCAACCGCCATGGACGAGCCGCTGCGAATCAGTCGACGGATTGGCCACGGTTTCCTCTTGATCTTGCTCAACAGAAATTTGACGTCACCTGCAGATTGAGAATTCACGGAAAAACTGCACAGAGAATCCAAGAATCTTGATGAAAAATGAGAAAAAGTTTGGTGAAAATTGGAGTCAAAAATGAGAGAGTTTGATTTTGGATTTTCGGTTAGATGATGAATTGTGATTGTGGAGTTTGTGATTATGAGAGAAAATGATTCCAAAAAAACCCCAAATTCTGTTAGAGATTAATAATATATATCCCAAAACACTAATCCAAGTGTAAGCATAATTAAGCAAAAATGAATTAGTAGAAAAAATGGTTTATGTGCATTTTTGATTTTTTCTCTTCAATGCTTAGAAGCAATTCCTGCAGAATTAACACTTGAAACAAGTCCAAAATATCATTTGGGAGCTGTTGGTATAAGCCTTATTTCCAAATTCTCAATATTTTCAAATATGGACCATTTTGCCCCTCTCCTTAAATTGATTCACTTCAAAAATGGCATTTTGCATGGAGCCTTTTCCGAAAAATCCAATTATGCACCCTTGAAGTACACATTAAATGGAGTTTGTGCATATAAAGAACTTGCATTTTGGATAAACCATGTGGTAGTTATGCCCTCCCGATTACGGGACTTTTTTGAAGTTCATCTGATCATATCTTGCAAACCACACATTGGATTTTTGAGTTCTTAGACTTTTTGGAAAGGTGAGAACAAGATCTACATCTGTCATGTTGAACAATTTTTCATTTGAAGCTTCCTTGGACTTCTGTTTTTGAGGTCAAAAACTTTCCATTTTGGGCAGCTGAAATTACAGGTTCATTTGCCATTTTGGGAAACTTTCTATCTGAGCTTAATTCCTTCACCCTTGACCTTTGAAATGTCAAATGAATTTTATATAGACATGAATGAGATCTTTTCTAACCAATTTCAGTCATCAAATTCCTGATTAAATTTACAGTTGACCACAGTTGACTTTTGTTGACTTTTGTTTGACTGGGCCATGTTCTGATGAATTCCAAGCCTCTTTCACATGAGATCTTGATCCCAAATGATATCACAAGTTATATGAACTCTTAATGCATGATCATGGTGTCCAAATTCTTCAAGAATGGCCACCATCTATTGCTCAGGGCCTGATTTGACTGTATTGACCTAGTTAGCTTCAGCTGCAAGCAACATGGTTAGATGACAATATTTTTGTACTTTTGGTTAGTGAACATATGAAAAGCAATGATATACAAATGCAATACATGCTTGGTGATCAAGAACCACACTCACAAGGTATCCCACCCACTAAGAGGGAAGCTAGGGTATGCAAAGATCCTTGAGGCCATGATATGATATGATATGATATGGGCCATGAGGGATCTTAGGGCCAAAATTGGGGTCTTACAATTTGCTTTGCTATCCAAGCTTACTTCAAACCATCTGATATGCAATTTTGGACCTCAAGATATCATTTCATGGGCCTATGCACGCCCATGCACCATATCATCATCATTTGCCAAAATTGGAAAGTGAAAGTGAGTGTGCAATTATCAACCAATTCAGCTATAAATAGAGCTTCAATTGCTCAGAATTCTATACACATTGGCGCCAGTTTTGGTCCCCCATTGCAAACCCTCATTTCTCAAAGGATAAACCTGATAAATTCTTTTGAATTTGAGCTTGAATATCCACTATTTTGGAATTCAATTCTCCAGGAATTCATTGCTTCTAAACCATTCAATCCTTCTCCTGCAAGCAAGTGGAGTGAGTCCAAGCACAAGCAAGATCAAGATCCATCGAATCCAGACCTTCATTGAAGGTATTTTCCAAAAAATTTAAACTATTTGATTCTCTTAAACTCTTGCTCAATTCTATTGATTCTTTGGTTGTCTTAAGTCCTACCAATGTAGGCAAGAAGATTGAGTTGCTTTGAGGCCAAATCGAAGCAACTCAGTTCATGTACCTCAAATTTCAATTCCACATATCTCTCGATATATTTGGAATTGGAGTGAATGGAGACCAGATTCGAGCTCAATGCCATTTTTTTCTTCAAGATCATGTACTTGTTTTTCATTATGGTGATGGTTCATGGTGGACCAGTCCGGTGAGGTCCACCGGAGAAGATGACCAGAGCTCTGGCTTCGGCGATGACTTGGCAAGGCTGAGAACCACATGATCCATATGTTTTGTTTTAATCTTGTGCATTGGTTTTAAATACCACATTTTCCACACGCTGAGGAAGGAACATGGTGGAATGCGCGCTAGGGACCATCAGATCTGCCACCTCAATTAATGAGGGAGATCTGTTGGTCCACGTATTTTTGATTTTTTGACTTTTTGTTTTATTTGCATTTTCTTCAATAATTCATATTAAATTCAATGTTGATCCAAAAAATATGGGACTTTCACAAAAAAAATCAAATATTTTTCTCTTTCATATTCTGAATTAAAATCATTTTTTGGATCATTATTAATATTTTTCATGAATTAATTGATTTTGAATTTGTTTTTAATTGTTTAAAAATATTTTTAAGTGTCCAAAAATTATGAATTTTTTTCTCCAAGGTCCTTTGACCTTGTTTGACCTATGATAAATCTCATGGCCATTTCTTTGGTGTTTTGATGAGATTTTAGGAATTGGACAAAACATATTTGATTTGAATGCACTATTTTTATTATTTTTAATTGAATAAATGTCATTTAAATTTTGTTGACCATTTGTATTGACTTGTTTAAGTTTGCTTGTTTGTTGTTGGGCCTTGGTCAAGGTTGATTTGACTTTGTCAAATTAATATCGTTGGATTTAGGGGATTGATGGAATGTACATTCCATCTTCCAAAATGAATGAATGATATTAATTTGGTAAAAGTCCTCCTTTGACCAATTTGTGATCTCATTCACCCCCTTCCCACTTCATCTCATTCCTCTTCTTCATTCATTCATTTCCATTTAGCCTATGACATCTCAAAGTCCTAATGCTAGTTGATTGAAGGATTAACATGAGTATGGATGAGATTAGGCCACACCTTTTGCATATTTTTTGTGTGTGGTATGTTTCATGAGCATAGTTCATAATACTATGTCTCCAACATGCATTAACACCAAAATTCTATTGCCCGACCTCAAATAGTTGTGACTTCTACATAAGTCCAATTACAATTGCTTAACATAGAGCTAAATTTGTGACATAAAAGGCATAAGCATTCTAGTTAGTGAGATTGTAAGTCTCCCCTCTTTCATGGTATTGTGTGGAAACTTGGCCTTCTTTCCTTCCTTTGGAAGATATTTTGGTTTAAGGATCCATGCTTGTAATAAGTGGGTTGAGTGTTCTCCAAAGAATGTCTTAAAATGAAAAGCAAAACAAAACTAACTTCTAACTTACTAACTATTAACTTTTAATTTCAAGCCTTTACTTTGATGCAATTTACTTTTAGCACTCTATTTCATTTGCCATTGTTCATATCGTTCTAATTGTTTATATTAATGTAATTTTCACTTTGTCCATTTGGATCATATTGTGTGATATATTTTGTTTGTGTATACTTTACTTGTTTGTGTGGTCTTTGACCATTAATGTACATAATAACAATAAAAACCCTAAAAAACTTTTGAGTGGACTGATGCTTGCAATTTGAGACTTCATCTGATACATCATTCAAGATCTCTCTAAGTTCATCTGCAATATGATCATGGTGTAGCTGTTATTTTGAACCTGTGACTTGTGGAATTCATCTGTTACATGGGCTATTTTTGAAGAATATCATGGAATGGATAAGTTTGGATGTGGCCATCTTTATTTGATGCGCTCTTCAAGATAATATAATTGTGCATTTGTGTGTTGCTTGATTCTAAAAGTCCAAGGGAATTCTGGGTTTCTATTGACATTCTTGTCTATTGGATTGCTACCATTTGGTCATATCTTTTCAACTCTAAACTTTTAATTTTTGTACATAGGATAGTCTCTTCATCTTCTCCCCATTTCTTTAATTTCAAAATCTCTCCCTCCATTTTTTAAAAATCTTCTTTGTGTGAACTACTTTTGTTCTAAACTTTGACCGTTTTTACAAAAAGATAGAAACTTTGGTCTTATGCCATTGCATTTTCAAATTTTTTCTTAAATTAAACTTGTAAACAAACTTAACTATACTTGACTTAAACTTTCAAAAAGCCAAAAAGAACTAATTCATTCAAATCATTTTAGGCCTTTGTGCCCTTTCAAACTTTAATTTTGTTAAAATCAAAACACCCATTTTGAAATTTGTATCACGAACTACGAGGTTTTGATCCCTCATTTTTATGTTGGTACGTAGGCACAAGACCGAAGGTCTTGTCAAACACAAAAATATAATCAATAAGTTTTTTTCTCATCCCCCCATTCTATTTATTTGTAAACATCACTTTATACAAAATACATATGCACACAAAAAGGGCTCCCTAGGAGTACATAAGACACTTTGGGTGCTAACACCTTCCCTCTGTGTAACCAACCCCTTTACCTGTGATCTCTGATTTTTATTAGTTTTTATTTGAAAACTTCTTACTTATTGGGTTTTGTTTGTACTTTTTCCCTTTCCCTTGGAAACAATAAAAGCGCGGTGGCGACTCTTGTTAATTGATCTCTAGCTTGTCAATAGCTTGATGATCATGAATTTCCCGCTACACCCATCAAACCTAATATTTGTGCCTTAGGGCATCAACCTGAAAAACCTTTTCTCACAGGTAAAATCAATCAACACACAAACATTTTCTACTATGAACTACGGAACTCTGATTCCTAATCCTCGATGAGTGATGTAACACCCCAAATAAAGAAAAAAAAATTATTTAATTAAGTTGATAATATAATTATTAATTTAATTAAATAAATTGGATTATTGGATTATTATTATTATTATTATTATTATTTTGGAATAATAATAATTGGAATATATATATATATATAAGTGGGAATAAAGAAAAGGGTTTCATTCTTAACAAAGAAATTTCACATGAAACTCAGAGAAGCTGCAGAGAAGAGGAAAAAGGGCAAAGAGCCGAAAAGCACGGTTGAGGAACGGAAAAGCTAAAGCTTAGAGAATTGCCGGATTATCTCAGGTAAGGGGGGTTTATCGTCGGTTAATGGGTATTATAGATTAACATGTCATGGGTAGTGATAAGCTGTTGATTTAACCCTAATTGGGACTGCATATGCTGAAATTGACGTTGGATAAACCGTGTTAAAAACTGCAAATTGAATTGATAGTTGTGTGAGTCGTAAATGTTAGACTATAGCACGGATCACAATTAAAAACTTGATTCGGCACTACTAAATTACAGACAATTTAGGTTTTCTTAGAAAGGGTTTAGATGCGGAAGCGGCCGGAAAACCTGATCTGCGTGAAGCTAACAGAACTTTGGAATAATTCAGAAAAACTGAGTCTGCGCGCGAGCGGTCGACCATAGGGTCGGCGTGCGCTGACCCGTGGGGTATGCGCCGACTGCATGCGTCGACGCAAGGCATTTTGGCGCCGACCCGTGAGTGAAGCGTCGACCCCATGCGTCGACGCAAGGGGCCTTTGCGCCGACTCCCTCCAGTTGAGCAGAGTCTTTGCAGAGTGGAAAATAGTTAATCTTTTTATGTTGTAAATGTGATTGGTGATTGAACCATTGTAGTTAATCGTGAGGAATAATTTTGTTGGGTTTTATGTTGTGAAATGTTGATGCAAATATGTGATAAGTGTTTTATTGAAAACTCTGAGTTGTAGGCTGATGAGCCAAAGTTGAATATAAGTTGTTTCGTTGAAAATACTGAGTAGTAGGCTGATGAGCCAACGTTGATTTTAAGTTGTTGTTGTTGAAAAAGCTGTTGTGTTGCTGTTGCTATTATGTTGTTAAGGTTGCAAGTCGTACATGCCATATACATTCATATGCATTAAGTCGGAGCTTTGTCTCACACCACGTTGGCCTGGATTGGCAAAATTATGGGGCTTTTGCTCACACCACGTTGGCCTGGATTGGCAAAATTTTAAGTTGAAAGTTGAAGGCTTATGCCTTGATGCCCACTAAACTGGCAATGATTTTAAGTTGGGAGTTTTACTCCAAATGGTACCACATGCATGAAGAGTCGAGTCTCATCGAGTTGCATTTTATGTTGTTATTGAGTTGCCTTTACGTTGTGGTTGAATATGATAATTGAGTTGACTGTGCCGTTGCCTAATGCATGATATAATTAGGGTGATTAACGTGTAGAATTACTTAACATAACATGATAAATTATAATATTTGTTATATCGATTGAGGAACTCACCCTTACAGCTATATTTTTCAGGTAACGAGCAGTGAGTCGAATAGAAGCTAGTGCTTGAAGTCTAGTATGGTTAGAGGGTCATGCTCTGATAGATGTAACATCGGGACGGGATGTTTGAATTGTTGAATAAATGTTAATTTTGATGAATTACAGATGTTGAAATATTTTATCCGCTGCGTATTGTTAAAGAAGTTTTATGCTGAATAAAATTGAGCATGACTGATTTTATGTTGACTTTTGTGAAGAAGTTGTTATGTGACGCCCTTGAGATGCATGATTACTCTGATATGTATGATTTAATTGTTGTTGTTTTATTATTAAACATTTGGGGTATTTTAGAAGGGTGTTACATTAGTGGTATCAGAGCAGGTCGGTCTGTCCGGCCAGTTGTCGTGTCGTTACTGTCTAACAATTGTGTATTGTTACTAATCTAACTTTTAAGTTGTGTTGTATTGATAAGTTGGAATGGCTGGAAGGAATGATGCTGCAATGGCTGCCGCAATGCAAGCAATGGCACAAGCTGTGCAGAACTTGCCAAATGCTGGTGGTGATGCTGGATCACGTAGCTTGGCGACTTTTCAGAGAGAGAATCCGCCGGTGTTTAAAGGAAAGCATGATCCAGATGCAGCCTTGGGATGGTTGAAAGAGATTGAGAGGATCTTCCGTGTTATGGACTGTACTCCAGCTCAGAAGGTTCGGTATGGAACTCACATGCTAGCAGTCGAAGCTGATGACTGGTGGCTAGAGACTCACGAGAGGTTGACTGTGGCAGGTGAAGACGTTACTTGGGATGTATTCCGTAGGGAATTTCTGAGGAAGTATTATCCAGAGGATGTCCGTGGTAAGAAGGAGATTGAATTCCTTGAGCTGAAGCAAGGAAACATGTCTGTCACTGATTATGCTGCGAAATTTGTGGAGCTGTCCAAATTTTATCCTCATTACACTGGTGCTGGTGCTGAATTTTCAAAGTGCATCAAGTTTGAAAATGGATTGCGCTCTGAAATTAAGAAGGCTGTGGGGTATCAGAAGATACGCATTTTTACTGAGTTGGTTGATAGCTGCAGGATATTTGAAGAGGACAATAATGCTCATTACAAGATTGTCAGTGATCGCAGAGGCAAGCAACATCAAAACCGTGGCAAGCCGTATGATGTTCCAGCTGGAAAAGGGAAACAAGTAGCTGCTCCGGCTCAGAGGACTAGTAGGGGAGGTGCTCCTACTGGTATAGTTTGCTTCAAATGTGGTCAGGCTGGTCATAAGAGTAATGTATGCACTGCTGAAGTGAAGAGGTGTTTTCGCTGTGGTAAGACTGGGCATGCAATAGCTGATTGCAAGCACAAGGAAGTGATTTGTTTCAATTGTGGCGAAGAAGGGCATATTGGAAGTCAGTGTCGGAAGCCGAAGAAAGAGAATCAGTCAGGAGGCAAGGTCTTTGCTTTATCGGGTTCTGAGACTTCTGCAGATGATCGTTTGATCCGAGGTACGTGTTATATTAATGGCTTTCCTCTTGTAGCTATTATTGACACAGGTGCGACTCATTCCTTTATATCCTTGGATTGTGCTGTGAAACTTAAGTTAGAGATATCTGAGATGTTTGGAAGTATGGTAATTGATACTCCTGCGAAGGGTTCAGTGACTACTACTTCGGTTTGTTTAAATTGTCCTTTGAGTATTTTTGGTAGAGACTTTGGGATGGACCTAGTGTGTCTTCCACTAGTGCAGATTGATGTTATTCTGGGTATGAACTGGTTGGTGTTTAACCGAGTTTCTATCAATTGTTTTGATAAGACTGTGGTCTTTCCGGAGATTGAGGAAGGAAAGAGTTTGTTTCTATCAGCAAGACAAGTGAATGAAGAAGTAGTGGATGGAGCAGAGTTGTTTATGCTGTTAGCGACTTTGGAGGCTAAAGATAAACTGGTGATTGGCGATCTAGCCGTGGTGTGTGATTTTCCTGATGTGTTTCCTGAAGAGGTGAATGAATTGCCGCCAGAGCGTGAAGTGGAGTT
Organism: Lathyrus oleraceus; assembly: GCF_024323335.1. Lineage (NCBI taxonomy): Eukaryota > Viridiplantae > Streptophyta > Magnoliopsida > Fabales > Fabaceae > Lathyrus > Lathyrus oleraceus. Next base: position 300,127,587 of record NC_066580.1, on the reverse strand, counting down.
CTCTATTGACTTGGTACCTGGTACTAGGCCGATATCGATGGCTCCATACCGTATGTCTGCTGTTGAGTTAACTGAACTGAAGAGTCAGTTGGAAGATCTGTTGGATAAGAAATTTATTCGTCCGAGTGTGTCACCGTGGGGTGCACCGGTGTTGTTGGTTAAGAAGAAAGAAGGTACTATGAGGTTGTGTGTGGACTACAGGCAACTGAATAAAGTGACGATCAAGAATCGGTATCCGTTGCCGAGGATTGATGATTTGATGGATCAATTGGTCGGTGCAAGTGTGTTCAGCAAGATAGATTTGAGATCTGGGTATCATCAGATTCGTGTGAAAACCGAGGATATTCCGAAGACTGCTTTCAGAACCAGGTATGGACATTATGAGTATTCTGTAATGCCTTTTGGTGTGACTAATGCGCCTGGAGTATTTATGGAGTATATGAATAGGATTTTCCATCCGTACCTAGACAAGTTTGTTGTGGTGTTTATTGATGATATTTTGGTGTATTCGAAGTCTGAAGAAGAGCATGCTGAGCATTTGAGAGTGGTTTTAGAAGTTCTCCGAGAAAAGAAGCTATTTGCTAAACTCTCTAAATGTGAATTTTGGTTAGAAGAGGTAAGTTTTCTTGGTCATGTGATTTCAAGAGGTGGTGTTGCTGTTGATCCTTCTAAGATAGAAGCGGTATCTAAGTGGGAAGCTCCGAAGTCTGTTGCTGAGATTCGAAGTTTCCTTGGTTTGGCTGGTTATTACAGGAAGTTCATTGAGGGATTTTCCAAGTTGGCGTTACCGTTGACAATGTTGACTAGAAAGGGGCAAGCGTTTATTTGGGACTCAAAATGTGAAGAAGGTTTCCAAGAGTTAAAGAGAAGGCTGACTACTGCTCCTATTCTGATATTACCGAGTTCGTCGGAACCATTCGAGGTTTACTGTGATGCTTCATTGTTGGGTTTGGGTGGCGTGTTGATGCAGAATAAGCAGGTTATAGCTTATGCTTCAAGACAGTTGAGGGTTCATGAGAGGAACTACCCGACGCACGATTTAGAGTTGGCGGCTGTGGTGTTTGTTCTGAAGTTATGGAGGCATTACTTGTATGGGTCAAGATTTGAGGTTTTCAGTGACCATAAAAGTTTAAAGTATTTGTTTGATCAGAAAGAGCTGAATATGAGGCAGAGAAGATGGTTAGAGTTTCTGAAGGATTATGACTTTGGGTTGAATTACCATCCGGGTAAAGCAAACGTAGTGGCTGATGCATTGAGTCGGAAATCATTACATATGTCTATGCTAATGGTTAAGGAATTGGATTTAATTGAGCAGTTTAGAGACTTGAGTTTGGTGTGTGAGAGTACTCACAATAGTGTTAAATTGGGAATGTTGAAGTTAACAAGTGGTATTCTGGATGAGATCAGAGAGGGTCAGAAATCTGATATGCTTTTGGTTGATAAGTTGACCCTAGTGAATCAAGGTCAAGGTGGCGAATTCAGAGTTGATGAGAATGGTGTTTTGAGATTTAGTAATCGGGTGTGTATTCCGGATGTTGCCGAACTTAAGAAGAGTATTCTTGAAGAAGGACATCGTAGCGGGTTGAGTATTCATCCTGGAGCTACGAAGATGTACCATGATTTGAAGAAGTTATTTTGGTGGCCAGGAATGAAGAAAGAAATTGCGAGTTTTGTTTATTCCTGTTTGACTTGTCAGAAGTCAAAGATTGAGCATCAGAAGCCGTCTGGGCTAATGCAACCGTTGGCGATTCCAGAGTGGAAATGGGATAGTATCAGTATGGATTTTGTTTCTGGTTTACCGAGGACAAGTAAGAATTTTGAAGCCATTTGGGTGATTGTTGACAGATTGACAAAGTCGGCTCATTTCATTCCGATCAGAATGGATTATCCGTTAGAGAAATTGGCTGAGTTGTATATTGAGAAGATTGTAAGTCTACATGGTATTCCGTCGAGTATTGTTTCGGACAGAGATCCTAGATTTACATCGAAATTCTGGGAAGGTTTGCAGAAGGCTTTGGGAACTAAGTTGAGACTGAGTTCTGCATATCATCCGCAGACTGATGGTCAGACTGAGAGGACGATTCAGTCACTAGAGGATCTTTTGAGAGCTTGTGTTTTGGAGAAGGGAGGAGCTTGGGATTGTTATTTACCTTTGATTGAGTTTACCTACAACAATAGTTTTCATTCGAGCATTGGTATGGCGCCGTTTGAAGCTTTGTATGGTAGGAGATGTCGGACACCGTTATGTTGGTATGAGTCCGGTGAGAGTGCTGTGGTTGGACCGGAGATTGTTCAACAGACTACAGAAAAGATTAAGATGATTCAGGAGAAGATGAGAATTGCTCAGAGTCGTCAGAAGAGTTATCATGACAAGAGGAGGAAGTCACTTGAGTTCCAAGAGGGAGATCATGTGTTTCTTCGTGTTACTCCGATAACAGGTGTTGGTCGAGCTTTGAAGTCGAAGAAGTTGACACCGCGATTTATTGGTCCTTATCAGATTTTGGAGAGGATAGGAGAAGTAGCCTATCGTATCGCTTTACCGCCGTCACTTGCGAATTTGCATGAGGTTTTTCATGTGTCTCAGTTGAGGAGGTATATTCATGATCCGTCGCATGTGATCCAAGTAGATGATGTACAGGTGAGAGATAACCTGACTGTTGAAACATCGCCTATGAGGATTGAGGATCGAGAGTTGAAGCAGTTGCGGGGTAAAGAGATTGCCTTAGTGAAGGTAGCTTGGGGAGGACCAGCAGGTGGCAATGTGACTTGGGAGCTGGAGAGTCAGATGAAAGAGTCCTATCCAGAGTTATTTGTTTGAGGTATGTTTTCGAGGACGAAAACTCTTTTAGTGGGGGAGAGTTGTAACACCCCAAATAAAGAAAAAAAAATTATTTAATTAAGTTGATAATATAATTATTAATTTAATTAAATAAATTGGATTATTGGATTATTATTATTATTATTATTTTGGAATAATAATAATTGGAATATATATATAAGTGGGAATAAAGAAAAGGGTTTCATTCTTAACAAAGAAATTTCACGTGAAACTCAGAGAAGCTGCAGAGAAGAGGAAAAAGGGCAAAGAGCCGAAAAGCACGGTTGAGGAACGGAAAAGCTAAAGCTTAGAGCATTGCCGGATTATCTCAGGTAAGGGGGGTTTATCGTCGGTTAATGGGTATTATAGATTAACATGTCATGGGTAGTGATAAGCTGTTGATTTAACCCTAATTGGGACTGCATATGCTGAAATTGACGTTGGATAAACCGTGTTAAAAACTGCAAATTGAATTGATAGTTGTGTGAGTCGTAAATGTTAGACTATAGCACGGATCACAATTAAAAACTTGATTCGGCACTACTAAATTACAGACAATTTAGGTTTTCTTAGAAAGGGTTTAGATGCGGAAGCGGCCGGAAACCTGATCTGCGTGAAGCTAACAGAACTTTGGAATAATTCAGAAAAACTGAGTCTGCGCGCGAGCGGTCGACCATAGGGTCGGCGTGCGCTGACCCGTGGGGTATGCGCCGACTGCATGCGTCGACGCAAGGCATTTTGGCGCCGACCCGTGAGTGAAGCGTCGACCCCATGCGTCGACGCAAGGGGCCTTTGCGCCGACTCCCTCCAGTTGAGCAGAGTCTTTGCAGAGTGGAAAATAGTTAATCTTTTTATGTTGTAAATGTGATTGGTGATTGAACCATTGTAGTTAATCGTGAGGAATAATTTTGTTGGGTTTTATGTTGTGAAATGTTGATGCAAATATGTGATAAGTGTTTTATTGAAAACTCTGAGTTGTAGGCTGATGAGCCAAAGTTGAATATAAGTTGTTTCGTTGAAAATACTGAGTAGTAGGCTGATGAGCCAACGTTGATTTTAAGTTGTTGTTGTTGAAAAAGCTGTTGTGTTGCTGTTGCTATTATGTTGTTAAGGTTGCAAGTCGTACATGCCATATACATTCATATGCATTAAGTCGGAGCTTTGTCTCACACCACGTTGGCCTGGATTGGCAAAATTATGGGGCTTTTGCTCACACCACGTTGGCCTGGATTGGCAAAATTTTAAGTTGAAAGTTGAAGGCTTATGCCTTGATGCCCACTAAACTGGCAATGATTTTAAGTTGGGAGTTTTACTCCAAATGGTACCACATGCATGAAGAGTCGAGTCTCATCGAGTTGCATTTTATGTTGTTATTGAGTTGCCTTTACGTTGTGGTTGAATATGATAATTGAGTTGACTGTGCCGTTGCCTAATGCATGATATAATTAGGGTGATTAACGTGTAGAATTACTTAACATAACATGATAAATTATAATATTTGTTATATCGATTGAGGAACTCACCCTTACAGCTATATTTTTCAGGTAACGAGCAGTGAGTCGAATAGAAGCTAGTGCTTGAAGTCTAGTATGGTTAGAGGGTCATGCTCTGATAGATGTAACATCGGGACGGGATGTTTGAATTGTTGAATAAATGTTAATTTTGATGAATTACAGATGTTGAAATATTTTATCCGCTGCGTATTGTTAAAGAAGTTTTATGCTGAATAAAATTGAGCATGACTGATTTTATGTTGACTTTTGTGAAGAAGTTGTTATGTGACGCCCTTGAGATGCATGATTACTCTGATATGTATGATTTAATTGTTGTTGTTTTATTATTAAACATTTGGGGTATTTTAGAAGGGTGTTACAAGTGATACGTAGGCACAAGGGTCACAATCCTTGGCGAGCACCATAATAAAAAAACCAAAACCCCTCACTTTCACACACATTCTTTTGAAAAATAAAATAATAACGAGATAAATTCCCGCATACGTAAAATAACCCAAATGGTTCTCAAGGAGTACCATGGACGTGAGGGGTGTTAATACCTTCCCCTTGTGTAACCGACTTTCGAACCCATATCTCGGTTGCAAGACCGATTCCTTATTCCTTTCTAGCGCACACAAATAAAATCCGGTGATGACTCTTCTGATTTTTCCATCTCTTTGGCATTTCTATTTAGAAGTCTCGATTCCTCTTTATCGCGTGAAATGTAACACCCCTAATTTATTTTAATTTTTATTAGCATATTATATTACTAAAATGATACAGTGTGTTATTTATTTAGTTATTGTGACGCTTTTTGTGATTTTTGAAGTTGTAAGATTATTTTAGTAATTTTATAATTAAGGGAATTATATACTTGGTGAATGGAAAATGAAATTAGGCTTTTATTTAATTTATTAGAAATAATAAAATGGTTTAGTATGTTATAATAATAATAGTAGTTAGAATAATTAAAAATAAGTTATTATATTAAAGATTTATTTAAGATTTATTTAAGTGTGACGGATATAAATATTTAATTATATTATTTTTAAAATAATTATTTAATTGGAATTAAAATAATACTATAAGTGTTTCACTGTTACGAATATTTAAGTAGGAAGTGAAATGTTTTAAAGTTAAGTGTTGTTACGTTAGGGAACACAATAATTATTGGGATTTTTATTATTATCAATAAATAAAAATTAACAATTATTAGAAATATAATTTCAACCTTAGAATTAGCATTGGGAGAAATAAGATAGAATTGGGAAGCAATTTCGAGAAAGCAATTCTGGAGATTGAGCGAGGAACGCATAATTTTTCAAGATTTATGAAAGCTACAATTATCATGTAAGGGGGAGATTATTTATTGTATCGTGGGTTTAGTTAGCAGGATGATGAGGGTACCCTTGCTCTCTCATCAACTATGATTTTTTTAATATGATTTGTGATCTTTCATGTATTAAATCAATATACATTTTTTTTGATCCTATGGGGTTTGATCAATCCCCTTATGGACAATTATATGTTTTTCTCTTGTGATTGTATGCGTATGTGAATAAATCTATGAATTTGGATTTTTGAAATCGATCGCTTCTAACGATCTGTGAGCAAATGGGATTTTCCTATTTGGTCACTTTTTAATCGATCGATGATTCGATCTGTGTCCGAAATGGGATAATCCCATTTGGTCGTAACCCAAATTTTGACGATGAAACGCGTGGGATAGAGAATTTTGATGATTTGGGTTTAAACCCTATAAATTAATGATGAAATTATTATAATATAATTTTTAATAGTGTTTTATAATTTCACAGATGTTGATGTATTATATCGATATTGTAAAACTTTTTCTCATAAAGTTCAGAAAATTGTATTTTTCTCAAAATATCAAATAAGTCTATTATTTTCCCTGATGACTTATTTTCTTAGAATCGAGCATACTTAAAGTATGGAGTCTTTTTTTTTAATTTAAAAAAAAAGAAATTTTTAGTCCTTCAAACGTGAAATGTTTATTTATTATATAATTTTTACATCTTAAATATAATATTATAATATCTCTAATAAATAATAATAATAATAATATAAAAATATTTTTAAAAAGACTAAATATAAGTTATACTTTTACCCCTACATTAAAATGTTTCTAAATCCGCTACTAGCGACGGATAAGACGACGACGACGAATAGGGCGGCGAAGGATCAGGTGACGGCGGACCGACGACGGTTGATGGGCATTTTTGTAATTTTGCCGCTTTTACCATTTTGAGTTGGGAGACCATCCAATTGATTTTTTTAAAGTTGAAATTGTGATAAAATAGCCATAAAATAATTAAATATACGTTTTATAAAATTTTATAAAAATTATTAGTATATTTTACTCACTTTTAGGAATATAGTTAATTAAATAATTTTGGGTTTAAGAAAAGTGAATATATGGTGTAATAAATAAAATTTTAGGTGATTTAAATTTTTGTGACCCTTATTGGATAATTTGTGGTTCGTGAATGAAACATATTTTGGTGATATCCTTTGGGATACTTTTGGTGTTTATGAGTATTATTATACATATTTTATGTGAATTATGATGTTTTTTCCATGAAATGCATATTCGTGATTCATATTAACATGCATTCATGTATTTCGGACTTTAGGTGGGACTTCGATCCATTTTGGTGGCCTCAGATCCATTGGTGGGGATCGTTGGTCTTGGTGGAAAAGACCAGGGGCGAGTCTCAGATCCATTGGTGGGGATTGTTGGTCTAGGTGGGAAGGACTAGAGACTAGTGGAATAAAATCAGTAACATTCCTCTTATTCCATATTATATTTTTGATACCACGTGCATATAGGTGATGGAGTTGCTGGATCATAACATTGCATTTTGATGTGATGTGTGTTTGGGATTGTATTTGATTGATATATACCACTTATGTATGATTGTTGTGTTTCTTTAATGTCATTATGTTGCTAAAATTTCATCGTTATTATATGTAAATATATTCTCATCCCTTTTCTCTCTGTTTGATGTTGTCTATACGACTTGGGTACAGGTGATCAACATGAGTGATAGGATCGTGAGTACTGTGAGACGGCATGATGCCTCTCAGCATTTTACTATATTATTTTTCCATTTAGTCGAATAAAATGCTCTGAACTGTAACACTGGGGTTTCGGGCGGTTGTGTTTCCTTATGTATTGGATTTTATTACTCTTATGGATTTTATTGTTAGAGATGTTTTATTAAGACCATTACATGTTTATCTTTAATTCCACTATGGTTTTTAATAAATACATGTTACTTATTGAGTTTTTGTGATGAATTAACATCCTAGAAAGTAGTTTCTTTTATAAATAAATTGTTTTGGGGTTTAGGGTGTTACATAGTGGTATCAGAGCAGGTCGGTCCATCAGGCCAGGTTTTTGTAATGTTGTTTGTTTCCTAGTATGTGACATGTGTGTGAAACACTTTCGATACTTGCTTGTTTCCTTTACCGCTTTTTAGCAGGGGCGAGATTGAAACAAGTGGGGGAGAAGCTTATGTTTCTCTGCTTCGCTGCAAGCATGAAAAGTTGGTTTAATAAGCTGTTAATTGCAAGAGCTTAGGTGATATTGAAGTTGTGTGGTTTTTCCGAAACCGAAGTGGATATGTATTCGAGATTCCTGCCTACTGGTCAAGTTGAGATGTCCTTGAGGGAGAGCGATCATGTATTGTTGATGTTTGCTTCTCGGAGAATAGAGAGCAAATGTCATGGCTAGTGAAGTACCACTGGTGTGTGATTTCTGATATTTTTCCTGAATATATTTGTGACTTTCCTCCAGAGCATGAACCTGATTTTGATGGAGATGAAAGATTGCCTATTATGCTAAGTAAGTGGATGAGTCCTTGAAAGAGAGTGCACAAGTGCTTATGATGTTAGTATCTTTGGAGGCAGAGGGAAATACTGTAATTAGTGATCTACCTATAGTGTCTCACATAAATTTCAGTGGTGGTAGAACCTTCTAAACTAGATGAAATGCTATAGTGGGAAGCTCTTAAGTCAGTTAATAATGATAAGAAGTTTCGTTGGACTGGCTGGTTATTATCGAAGATTTATCAAGGGTTTTTTGAATTTATCTCTGCCTTTTAATCATTCGACTTGAAAGGATCAAGCTTTTGTTTGGGAAATTCAGTGCGATGGGAGTTTTTGAGAACTGAAGAAAAGGCTGACGACGGTGCCAGTTCTAATTTTACCAAATGCGGAAGAACCTTTTGTGATGCGTCCAAGATGGGTCTAGGTGGCGTTCTTATGCATGATGGCAAGGTATTAGCTTATGTTTCACGAGAACAGAAGGTCATGAGAAGAATTATCCTACCCATGAGTTAGTGTTGGCAATAGTGGTGTTGTGTTAAAGGTGTAGAAGCACTACTTGTATGGTTCGATGTTTTAGGTGTTCAACAACCATAAGAGTTTCAAATATCTCTTTGATCAGAAGGAACTTAACATGAGACAAAGGAGATGGTTAGAGTTTTTTAAGGAGTATGACTTTGGTTTGAATTACCATCCTAGTAAAGCCAATGTTGTAGCAGATGGTTTGAGTCAGAAGTCTTTGCACATGTCAGCTTTGATGGTTAGGGAGTTGGATTTGATTGAACAATTCAGAGGCTTAAGTTTAGTATGTGAGGTGACTCCAGATAGTGTGATGTTGGGTATGCTGAAGTTAACTAGTAGTTTTCTTGATGAGATTAGAGAGAAGAAAAAATTGGATGTGGCATTGGTTGATCGCTTAGCATTAGTTGAACAGAGTAATTATGAAGACTTTCAAACTGATGGAGATGGAATTCTAAAGTTTTGGGACAAAGTTTGTGTACCTGATATACCAGAACTTAAGAAAATGATTTTAGAGGAGAGTCATCGGAGCATTTTGAGCACCCATCCTAGAGATACCGAAATGTATTAGGATCTAAAGAAAATGTTATGGTGGCCAGGAATGAAGAAGGAAATCACATAGTTTGTTTATTCTTGTTTGATTTGTCAGAAGTCTAAGGTAGAGCATCAAAAGCCATTTAGACTAATGCAACCATTAGAGATTCCTAAATGGAAATTAGACAACATCTCAATGGACTTTGTGAATGGTTTTCCGAATACCCTGAAGGGAAGTGATACTACTTGGGTTATTATTGACATGCTGACTGAATCGGCTCACTTCATACCGATTAAGATTAGTTTCTCATTGTAGAGGTTAGTTGAGATCTATATTAATAATATTATGAAGTTGCATGGCATCCCTTCGTGTATAGTTTCCGACAGAGACCCGGGGATTACATCTAGATTTTGGGGGAGCTAACAGGAAGCTTTGGGTACTAGGATGAGGTTGAGTTCTGCTTATCACCTTCAGACAGACGAACAGACTGAGAGGACCATCTAGTCTCTTGAGGACTTATTGAGGGCATGTGTTTTAGAACAAGGAGGTGCTTGGGACAACTATATACCATTGATGCGTCCAAGATGGGTCTAGGTGGCGTTCTTATGCATGATGCAAGGTATTAGCTTATGTTTCACGAGAACAGAAGGTCATGAGAAGAATTATCCTACCCATGAGTTAGTGTTGGCAATAGTGGTGTTGTGTTAAAGGTGTAGAAGCACTACTTGTATGGTTCGATGTTTTAGGTGTTCAACAACCATAAGAGTTTCAAATATCTCTTTGATCAGAAGGAACTTAACATGAGACAAAGGAGATGGTTAGAGTTTTTTAAGGAGTATGACTTTGGTTTGAATTACCATCCTAGTAAAGCCAATGTTGTAGCAGATGGTTTGAGTCAGAAGTCTTTGCACATGTCAGCTTTGATGGTTAGGGAGTTGGATTTGATTGAACAATTCAGAGGCTTAAGTTTAGTATGTGAGGTGACTCCAGATAGTGTGATGTTGGGTATGCTGAAGTTAACTAGTAGTTTTCTTGATGAGATTAGAGAGAAGAAAAAATTGGATGTGGCATTGGTTGATCGCTTAGCATTAGTTGAACAGAGTAATTATGAAGACTTTCAAACTGATGGAGATGGAATTCTAAAGTTTTGGGACAAAGTTTGTGTACCTGATATACCCGAACTTAAGAAAATGATTTTAGAGGAGAGTCATCGGAGCATTTTGAGCACCCATCCTAGAGATACCGAAATGTATTAGGATCTAAAGAAAATGTTATGGTGGCCAGGAATGAAGAAGGAAATCACATAGTTTGTTTATTCTTGTTTGATTTGTCAGAAGTCTAAGGTAGAGCATCAAAAGCCATTTGGACTAATGCAACCATTAGAGATTCCTAAATGGAAATTAGACAACATCTCAATGGACTTTGTGAATGGTTTTCCGAATACCCTGAAGGGAAGTGATACTACTTGGGTTATTATTGACATGCTGACTGAATCGGCTCACTTCATACCGATTAAGATTAGTTTCTCATTGTAGAGGTTAGTTGAGATCTATATTAATAATATTATGAAGTTGCATGGCATCCCTTCGTGTATAGTTTCCGACAGAGACCCGGGGATTACATCTAGATTTTGGGGGAGCTAACAGGAAGCTTTGGGTACTAGGATGAGGTTGAGTTCTGCTTATCACCTTCAGACAGACGAACAGACTGAGAGGACCATCTAGTCTCTTGAGGACTTATTGAGGGCATGTGTTTTAGAACAAGGAGGTGCTTGGGGCAACTATATACCATTGATTGAGTTTACATATAATAACAACTATCATTCTAGCATTGGTATGGCCCTATTCGAGGCATTATATGGTAGAAGGTGCAAGACTCCTCTATGTTGGTAAAAATTTGGAGAGAGTGTTGTACTCGGACCTGAAGTCGTCCAACAGACTACCGAGAAAGTTAAAATGATTCAAGAGAAGATGAAGGTTTCACATAGCAGACAAAAGAGCTATCATGATAAGCAAAGGAAAGGTCTAGAGTTCTGAGAAGGTGGTCATGTTTTTGTCAAAGTCACTTTTGTGACCGGTGTGGGTCGTGCACTGAAGTCTAAGAAACCGACTCCTCGCTTCATTGGACCCTATTAGATTACCCAGAAGATTGGAGTTATTGCTTACTGTGTGGGACTACCCCCGTCTCTTTTGAATCTGCATGATGTGTTCAATGTGTCACAACTTCGGAAGTATATTCATGATCCATCTCACGTGATAGAAATGGATGATGTACAAGTTCAGGATAATCTGACTGTTGAAACGTCACCTATTTAGATCGAGGATAGAGAAGTGAAACAACTATGCGGTAAAAAAATTCTTCTTGTGAAGGTTGTTTGGGGATGACCTGCTGGAGGCAACATGATTTGGGAGTTGGAGAGCCGGATGAAGGAATCTTATCCTGAGCTGTTTTAGCCAGGTAATTTTCAAGAGCGAAAATCCTTTTTAGTGTGGGAGAGTTATAACACCCCTAATTTATTTTAATATTTTATTAGCATATTATATTACTAAAATGATGCAATGTGTTATTTATTTAGTTATTATGATATTTTTGATGATTTTTGAAGTTGTAAGATTATTTTAGTAATTTTATAATTAAGGGAATTATATACTTGGTGAATGGAGAAATGAAATTAGGCTTTTATTTAATTTATTAGAAATAATAAAATGATTTAGTATGTTATAATAATAATAGTAGTTAGAATAATTAAAAATAAGTTATTATATTAAAGATTTATTTAAGATTTACTTAAGATTTATTTAAGTGTGACGAATATAAATATTTAATTATATTATTTTTAAAATAATTATTTAATTGGGATTAAAATAATATTATAAGTGTTTCACCGTTATGAATATTTAAGTAGGAAGTGAAATGTTTTAAAGTTAACTGTTGTTACGTTAGGGAACACAATAATTATTGGGATTTTTATTATTATCAATAAATAATAATTAACAATTATTAGGAATATAATTTCAACCTTAGAATTAGCACTCGGAGAAATACGATAGAATTGGGAAGCAATTCTGGGAAAGCGATTCTGGAGAGTGAGGGAGGAACGCATAACTTTTCAAAACTTGTGAAAGCTGCAATTATCAGGTAAGGGGGAGATTATTTACTGTATCATGGGTTTAGTCAGCAGGATGATGAGGGTACCCTTGCCCTCTCATAATCTATGAATTTTTTAATATGATATGTGATCTTTCATGTATCAAATCAATATACGTTTTTTTTTTTATGTTTGATCCTATGGGGTTTGATCAAACCCCTTGTAGGCAATTATATGTTTTTTTTCTTGTGATTGTATGCATATGTGAATAAATATGTGAATTTGGTATTTTTGAAATCGATCACTTTTAACGATTTATGAGAAAATGGGATTTTCCCATTTGGTCACTTTTTAATCGATGGATGATTCGATCTGTGTTCAAAATGGGATAATCCCATTTGGTCGTAACCTAGATTTTAATGATGAAACATGCGTGGGATAGAGAATTTTGATGATTTAGGTTTAAACCCTATAAGTTAATGATGAAATTATTATAATATAATTTTTAATAGTGTTTTATATTTTCACAGATGTTTATGTATTATATCGATAGTGTAAAACTTTTTCTCATAAAGTTCAAAAAACTGTATTTTTCTCAAAATGTCAAATAAGTCTACTTTTGTCCCGGATGACTTATTTTCTTAGAACCGAGCATACTTAGAGAATGGAGTCTTTTTTATTTAATTTAAAAAAAAAGAAATTTTTTGTCTTTCAAACGTTAAATGTTTATTTATTATATAATATTTATATCTTAAAAATTATATTATAATATCTCTAATAAAATAATAATAATAATATCAAAATATTTTTTAAAAGACTAAATATAAGTTATACATTTACCCCCATATTAAAATGTTTCTAAATCTACAACTAGTAGCGAATAAGACGGTGACGACGAATCGGGCGGCGGGGGATCAGGTGACGGCGGACCGACGGCGGCTGATGAGCATTTTTGTAATTTTGTGGCTTTTACCATTTTGAGTTCGGAGACCATCTAATTGATTTCTTTTTTAAGTTGAAATTATGATAAAATAGCCCTAAAATAATTAAATATACGTTTTACAAAATTTTATAAAAATTATTAGTATATTTAACTCACTTTTAGGAATATAGTTAATTAAATAATTTTGGGTTTAAGAAAAGTGAATACCTGGTGTAATAAATAGAATTTTAGGTGATTTAAATTTTTGTGACCCTTATTGGATAATTTGTGGTTCGTGAATGGAACATATTTTGGTGATATCCTTTTGGACACTTTTGGTGTTTATGAGTATTATTATACATATTTTTTGTGAATTATGATGTTTTTCCATGAAATGCATATTCGTGATTCATATTAACATGCATTCATGTATTTCAGACTTTAGGTGGGACTTCAGTCCATTTTGGTGGCCTCAGATCCATTGGTGGGGATCGTTGGTCTTGGTGGAAAAGACCAGGGGCGAGTCTCAAATCCATTGGTGGGGATCGTTGATCTAGGTGGAAGGACCAAAGACTAGTGGAATAAAATCAGTAACATTCCTCTTATTCCACAATATATTTTTGGTACCACATGCATATAGGTGATGAAGTTGGTGTATTATAGCATTGCATTTTGTTGTGATGTGTGTTTGGGATTGTATTTGATTGATATATATCATTTATGTATGATTGTTGTGTTTCTTTAATGTCATTATGTTGCTAAAACTTCATCGTTATTATATGTAAATGTATTGTCACCCCTTTTCTCTTTGTTTGATGTTGTCTATACGACTTGGGTACATGTGATCGACAGGAGTGATAGGACCGTGAGTACTGTGAGACGGCAGGATGCCTCTCAGCATTTTACTATTTTATTTTTCCATTTAGTCGAATAAAATGCTTTGAATTGTAACACTAGGGTTTCGGGCGGTTGCATTTCCTTATGTATTGGATTTTATTACTCTTATGGATTTTATTGTTGGATGTGTTTTATTCAAACCATTACATGTTTATCTTTACTTCCACTGTGGTTTTTAATAAATACATGTTACTTATTGAGTTTTTGTGATGAAGTAACATCCTAGAAAGTAGTTTCTTTTATAAATAATTTTTTTTGGGATTTAGGGTGTTACATGAAATCCCAATGGCGACAGGTAGTAATTGGATTGATAAAGAAACATGTGGGGAAAAAGCCAAGGAATTGTCATAAGACATTTGACTAGATTTTGTGGGCCTGTCCAACCTCCCGTAAAGAGGCCATAAATGATACGCCTTTTTGATTGACTTGTGGGCATGATGCAGTGCTACCAGTCGAAATCTATCTCCAATCAACTAGAATTCAAATGCAAAATGAAATCCCATCTGAATCCTATTGGTACATGATGTTGGACGAACTAGTTGATTTAGACGAAGAAAGGTCGAATGCCTTAGAATTATTGAAAAGACAGAAAAAGAGGGTTGAAAAATTATACAATAAAAAGGTTAAGGTCAAATCATTTTTTACTGGAGACTTAGTATGGAAAGTAATTCTACATATGGATCGATAAGATAAGGTATTGGCTAAATGGTCCCCAAAGTGGGAAGGCTCTTTCCAAATTATCCAAGTTTTTTCTAATGGTACATATGAAGTCGAGGAGTTAGTTGAGGATCGAAGAATCCCGAGAGTAAACGGGAAATATTTGAAAAGATATAGGCCTGCACTTCAGGATGTTAAAATATTAACATAATAATTCATATGCAAAATCGAAGCCAAAATGGTAACTGAGATAAAATGCCAAGATAGCTAAAGTCATTGCATAATGCCAAAAATGGCTAGAGTCACTACATCATAAATTCAACTGTCAAAGTGAAAAGTTCAAACAATTACAACAGGATAACTAGAAGGGAAGAGAGGCTTTCATGCGCTCATACTTTGAATTTGAAATCCCTAAGCGAAGTTCGAACACATACTTGTTGGAGGGTAGAGTGCTAATCTCTTTCTCCTGAGTTTGGGCCCGTTCAATGTGATGCATCCCCACCTAGATTTCCTTGTCAAGCTACTCGTGGCCAACCTTTAGAATCTCCTCTTTGCGCTCTTTGGCCTTTTTGATGTTGGTTTGCAGGTCCTTGATTTGTTGTTCCCAGGCGGCAATGTTGCTATCGCAGGTTTCAACTTCCTTCTTATCTTGTTCAGAACCTTTTTCCGATTCAACAACTCTGGTGGTGGATTCAGTGGCAGCCTCCCATTCAGCTGTTTGTGTTTATGTTTTTTTTTAAATTTTAGTCGAAGCGTCCTTGATATGATGGAGGTCTGTAGTTATTTGATTAATCAAATACCCAAGTTCCATGATTACGTATGCGACTTTTGGAGAGGTGGTTAGGATGTCGTTGCTTCAAAAGGTATTTGATCCCAAAATAGGCAGAAGCATCATTCTCTAATACTTGAAGTAGATCAATGTCAAAAGCCTTCTCTTTGATCTTTTTGAGCAGATCATTAGCAGACTCGCTCACAGAGCAGTCACCATACATGGTTTAAGATCTGGAGCATTTGTCGTTCAAACTACCTCTAGTGCTTATGATTTCCTTCAGGTATTATGCTGGCTTACTCCATTTCAATGCTTCTAATTCTTCTGAAGAGAGAGCAGTAGTATTACCAATCGAAGGTGCCTTTAATTCTTTGCCAGTGTCAGAACTTTGGATAGCCTTAGGCATTTCACCTAAGTTTTCCTCATCATTTTCATTGTTCTCTTTGTCATCTTCTTCCTGTTTGTTTCGATCATCAATTGGAGGGATGTTGAACATAGAGCGACCTTTATCTTGTTCTTCCTCATTATCTGAGACATCTTCAACTTGGTCAAGAATGTTTGGCGAAGCATCATTTGATTTATCTTGTACATCTTCCTCCACCTATTGCATATTCATGTCTTCTTGGACTTCGATGGTGGGATGTTCTTCTTCTTCATCTCGATCAGAGTCACTTTTTTGAGAATGTTAGGTGGTAGTTTTTGGTGGTGAAACTTCTTATTGTTCTTCAGCAGGTTTACTAACTTCCCATGTAGATCCTTTTGTTGAATCTTTAGTGCTGGTGGGATGGTATGAGGGGTCACTACTGCTTACAGGAATAATTTGTTTGACACTTGATTTCCCAATATCTTACGCGCCACCCTACATAGTAAATTAAGCCACGGCGAGTAGTCGAAAGGAAAAGGAATAAAATAACTTAGAAAAATAAGGTGAGGTTCTTTTACCTTAGGACCTTCAACTTTGGGGCTGAAGTTATATCTCTCGAGCCGTTCAGGAGTAGTCTTAGCAGCAGGCTCAAAATCAAACTCGAGCACCTTTGGAATAGCATATTTTTTGGGTTAAACCTTGGTGATAACAACTTTTGGTTGAGAAGTGGAATCAGAGGTCTTCGTCTGCTTCTTTTTCTTCTTGGCTTGTTTGGAGGTATCTGGCGATATATTACCATCATCTGATTTGACTACTTAGACCTGGGGTTCCTTGAGTTTTCGTTTCTTTGGTGTTGGTGGTGGCTTTCGTCTTGCCTGAAACTAAATATCTCAAATATTAAAATACAAAGATAATACATCAAGAGAAATAATAACAATATACGAAGTATACCTTTGTTGTTGTTGTTGTTGTTGTTGTTGTTTTTGTGGGTGCTTTTTCTTCTTTTTCAACTGCATCTTTGGTCGCAGTGGCTTTCTTTGGGGGACCTTTTGGTGGTGGTTTCCTTTCGACAAATGAAAGGAAAAAATAAGCCAAAACAATTATTACAAGTAAAAAGGGGAGTTGAGAAATTGTTGGGAGAACAAGTAAATCGAAAAACCTCTCATTCCACACCTTCATATATTGGAGACTCTATGCGAATATCCTCTATACCAATATGAAGATATCCTTTGAAACTGTCCAGAGTATGCTTAGATGGAACCACCCGTTTCGCAAGCTTTTGAGAGTTTTGTCTATGATTTTTCACAAAATCCCCCACAGACGAACCAGTCTAGAAACAGAGGGCTGAAGGTCACACCAAAATCAGCAGATGGTAGTCGAGGTAATTTTGGTTTGTGAAGATTGAGAGATAACCCATACATGTGGTCCGGTTTAACATACGAAGGCAATTTTAAATTAGGGAGTTTCTTCATAAATTTTTCTCTCAAAGTAACTGATGCTTCGTGGATGGTTCGACTAAAATCCTCAGGTTTGTAGGCAGTTTCAAAGTATTTTTGGAATGCTTGGATTTCCTTGATATGAGTCTAAGTACCTTTCTTGGTCGTTTCCTATACAGAAGCAAACACATTTGTTAGATGTTAAGTAAAAGCTGCCACATCAAACATCTTTGTGGAGTAGTAATTCTTCCACTAGGTATCATATTCTCGAGTATAAAATAATGATGGATTAATGGGGATAAGGGTAAATTGTATGATTCCAGAATATTTTTCCATTTCCTCGATGCATCCAGCTTTAGTATGGACCATGTTGTAGAGGACGACAACATTTTTCTTGGTGAAAAGTGGCTTGGGTAGGATCTGATTAAGACCAAACTGTCGAGAGACAAGATTTGGTTGATAACTGAGAAGAAAAAATTGGTTCTTCGATGGTTTGAGTCTTGTTGTGATCAACTTGGGTGTGAGGAACACATCCCATATGGCCAGAGATTCTTCCTCTTTATTCTTCAAAGGAGGGGGAATTTTTTTAGTGAACCACTCTAGACCATGAATCATGTTGGCGAATGGGGCCATAAAAGAGGTGAAGTTATAGCGCTTAGCATACATCATCACGTATCTAGTGAAGTTTTTATGCAAGCTAAGCCTTTCGTCATTGGGAGTCAGTTGGGTGAGGCATGTTCCTTCAACCCTCTTGTTCTTAATTTCATCAGCTTCTTCATTAATGGGGTTGCGTATTGGCAACGACGCTTCGAAAGTGGTATTAAGCCATAGTTGAAGTAACCAGTATGGGCCAGAGAGTAGCAGATTCGATCCAGGTTGAAATATCTTGAAGGTGTCGACACCTTCTCCTAAGGATTCATAAATACAACCTAGGATCATTTGGATAAGGCAAAGTTTGTGCCCAACATGTAAATGTTTCTCCATGGACAAATATTTCTTTGCTACTTGAAGAGATTTCAAGCAGAAAACACATTGGGATAGCCAGAGTTCAAGGAATGTAATATGCTCTACGTCAGAGACAATGTCCTTCTTATGGTAGTCTGCAATGTAGTTGGTGAAAGTGGCTTGATTGCCATCAAAGCCAATAGTGTCTTCATCCATGAAGTTAGGGTTGTAGGTTTCTCCTTTTGGTCGAAGACCGATAATTGCAGCTATGTCGAAGAGGGTTGGGGTCATCATCCCACAAGGGAGGTGAAAGGTGTTGTGAGTACTATCCCAAAAATACAAGGAAGTTATTAACATAGCTTGGCTATATCCAGGTCCAACCCTTGACATTTGAATCATGTAGAAGATTCCCATATCCTTCCATACTTGGGTTTTTCTTTTCTCTACTTTGGCTAGCCAGGCTAGGTAATCTTTGAGATCTTTGAATAACGGGAAAGAGAGAAATACCCTAAAATTATTCATATAGTCTGAGTTTATGGGATTCTCTATAGGCTCAGTCGAAGACTTGGCCTTGTTATCGGCTGGGACATTTGGCTTAGCAGTAGTAATCTCAGTATTATCCATAGGCTTCTTTCTACTTGTTATGGGTTTGTTACGGTGATATGTTGGGAAAAATTCCTTAAGTTTTGCAGAATTAAGATTTACATCTGGTAAAGGACCTAGAATTGCATGTTTCATACCAGAGATAGAGACGGGGATTAATACTTGGGATTGATAAATACGGAGTTTCTCCTCTTCAAGAGGAGGTTCCTGGATGTATTGGTGATTTCCCACTATTGTTGGACCAAGAACTCTGTGAACTGGAGCAAGGGTTGATTGTTTCTTGGAGTCTTTTGATCTTTTTGTTGTTGTTGACGCCATTGATGGAGATTTGTTGAAAAAATATGGGTTTGAAATGAGAGAAATGAAGAGTTTTTCTTGTTTGAGAGTGTGAGAAATTCAGAAGAGTGAAAAATTGGAAAAGAAGTTGAAAAAGGTTATTTATAGTGGAGTAAAGAGGGAATGTTTCACTTCAAGCATTAATGGTTAATGATGATCATGGGGCACGTGTTCGATCAGAGGACAATTGAATGGACGGTGGCAGTTGGCGTGGCCCACGATCTCCAAAGAAATAAAAGTGTGCTGATTAAAGTGGATTGTGTGCACGTCTTGATAAGACGTTTGAGAGAAGGTGGTCATGATGACCATGACGGAATAGCAGTAAAAGATGTTGTGTCAAAACGTTCTCAAAAAATGCATTTTTCTTCATTCGGTCAAAAACAACATTTTTTGGGGGCAATTTGTTAGGTGGAATTTCGACGCTAAGGAAATGTTTGAGATGAACTAGAAAAGCTAAAGGAAATATTCTGAAAAGAATACATGAATATGATTATTTTGAAAGAAAGAGTTTTTAGTCGAAGAAAACCCCTTGTGTAAAGGGAAATATTGGTTTGGGACTTATAAATATTTTTAGGTTCAAACTGCAATTCAACAGAGGCATTTCGTTGGAGTTGTGTTCGACGGAGCGTAAATTCAGATAAGGCCCATAACTGTTTTTGGCCTTGTCTGTTTCTTTGGAAGAACACGTGGAATGCTATGGATAGCGAAGTGCATACAGACGAAAATGTGTCATCTTTTGGAGAAGAGACTGTTTGTTACAGTTATTTTGAATTAGTATAAATATGAGTCTTAGAGTTTAGGATTCAGGGTGTTCCATCTTATACAAAACTCACAAATTTACTCTAAGTATCTGTGTATTGAGAAATGAGTTGCTGAGAGAATGTACGTGTTATCACCATACTTTTACATTTTTATGAGAGAATGTATGTGTTATCACCATACGAGTTGCTGAGAGAATGTACGTGCTATCACCATCATTTATATTTTCGCCATTTATCTTCATTGCAATTTTACTTTGAAGCCTTCTTTACATTGTCTCTTTTATATTTATGCATTTACTCTTAAACTTTGAATGTTATTTTCAAACCAAAAGCATTGTCAAAATGTCCATCATTTACAAAACCTAAATTAACAAAAGCACATGTCCTAGGATCAATCTAGTCGATCCTATGAGTAACCAAAGTATTTTTGAATTTGGAAGACTCACGCTTGTTTACCAATTTCGACGGTAAACATGGTAGTGGCAGTGAAAGGACAAGAACTATTAGAGAAATTTTGTGACTTAAACTTGGAGGAGGATTCCTCAACCTATGGTTTACATTGTGGTAAAGTTATAGTGAAAAATGAATTGATGAGAAAGATCAATGCCCTCCAACAGACTAATGGAGTAGTACAAGAGAAGAAGAAATTGGTTGAAGTAGGGGATGCACATGAATTTAAGTTAGACTCGGGTGATGTTTTACGATGCCAAGGGCGATTTTGTGTTCTCGATGATGCAGAGTTGTGAAGGTCCATCCTAGAAGAAACTTATAAAAGCAAGATAAGTGTTCACCCCGGTATGACAAATATGTATCAAGGCTTGAAGTAAAGATTTTGGTTGCCAAGCATGAAGAAACAAATGGCTGATTATGTGGCTTCATACTTGACTTGTCAGAAAGCTAAGGTAGAGCATCAGAAGCCAACTGGGTTAATGCAGTCTCTGGATGTTCTGCAATGGAAGTTGGATAGCATTTCCATGGACTTTGTTGTGGGATTACCAAAGACCTTGTAGAAGTTTGACTATATATGGGTGATTGTGGACACATTGACAAAGTCAGCTCACTTCATACAAGTGAGAACCAATTATGATGTGGCCAAGCTAGCAGAGTTTATGTTGGGGAGATTGTCAGACTACATGGAGTACCATCTAACATTTTTTCAGATAGAGATCCAAAGTTTACTTCTCACTTCTGGCGAGCATTGCATGAAGCTTTGGGTACGAAGTTGAGATTGAGTTTTGCTTACCATCCTCAAATAGATGGACAGACCGAGAGGATCATTCAGACTTTGAAAGTCATGTTGAGAGCTTCTATTTTAGATGACTGTGGAGGTTGGGTGATGGGTAACGGGCGTATCTGTCGGATTATGACTGCAAGCACACAGCCTACCGTGTAGTTTTAAAAGATTATCGAACCCATAGAGACTAATGGTCAAGCTAATGTTATCTATTGTTGCAGTGCAAAGCTAAGGCTAAAAGGTATAAGGTTACGAATGAGAACGAAAATACTAATTTCTAATGGTTTAAAAGTTATAATGACAAACAAGTCTAGAATATGGATTCCACGTACCTAAGGGATTAGGTAGAATTGGGCACTAAATAAGATTTTATTGCGTTATGTAGAAAAGATCGACTTAAAGATCCAGTCTCACACTCTCGCGCTATTGACAAAGATCACACCTCCTAACCACATGATTTTTCTCTCGCTCGCCCGTTCTAATTAGAAAGCGTATTTTGAAAGTAAATGAGATCTTAAACGATGCCTAAAGCGCTCTCGCTATTTTTAGGATTGATGCCTAGTTTCCACTATCTGATTCCTTCCTCGCACTCTCGCGCTATCGGTTGAACCTTAACTTGTCTTACACTCTAGTGCCAAAACAGTAAAACTACAATTAGAAACTAAAGCCATAACATAGTTAAATCATAAATTTGCACTTATTATTTGTATTGAGTCTCGTCGGTAACGACGATCCTCATACGCCAGACTCATAATAAATTAGCAAGACATGAAATTATTTGGGAACAGTATAATTAAAACATTCAAAATTAAGAGCAACATGGCATACAAGTAATTGAAGCAGTAAAACATGCATATATCAAAAGCAGTAAAAAGAACCTGAAATTGCTTAAAATAAAACTGGAATTAACTTGAACTTGAATTTGAATTGACTTGAAAATAAAATAGCGGTCGGCTTGTTCTTCGATCCAAGAGTACAATGAAGATGAAAATAAAATGAAACTAGAACAAGTGTGATAATCCCTCAATGTGAGTTATTGTCACTTTTACAGGTAATTTATGCTTAATTCTAAAATGCGATTTCGGCAGCACTCCCACACTACTTGGATACCTTCCAAAGTCCGCCACAATCCTATTTATAGAGGTTTTTAGACATGGTAACTTCCTTGGATCGTGCATGGGAAGTGGAGGGAAATAATGGATAAAAAACGGATCAGAACTGCCCATTAACGCAATTCTGTTACTGCGCGATAATGGTGAACGTCATTCCTTCCATATTTTAAATGATGTGGCAGTGGAGTAAATGGCGAACGTCGTTTGGACAAAATGCATAATACTTGCTCTTTTTCTCCTTTTTAGCTCCTATTTTGCTCCTTTTTATGCGAGGCTTCCAAAATTTCAATGATATCGAATACTAGATGCGAAACAAATAAAACGAAAGTAAAAGGCGATAAAACAAAGATGGATAACATGTGAAATTAGCCTAAAAACACAATACAATTTCTCGTTATCAAATTCCCTCACACTTAGACAGTTACTTGTCCTCAAGCAACCACCCAATGCAAAAGATAAACATTTAAACATAATGACTAAAACATAGGCACGATGACACTCTAAGTAGTACGAGACTTCTAGGCTAATGCTAGATAAATAGGTACTAGATACCAAAATAAGGATATCATAGTGACACACATGTGCATTTCACGAACAAAAATTCCCCCCTATGCAAAACCAATTCGAATTATGCCATTATAACTCGGCCTACATTCTTTATCATTTTTCAACCTCTTTTCCATTCTAGCGCAATCACACTAAGCCCGTTATCCATACACATTCAAGGCAGGTGAACCTGTTAGTGACTATGATCTCGTTTTCAACTTTTTCGCACTTAGCAAATTATGCTTAAGTATTAACTGAATTTTTAAGAGTTTGTACCATTGGGCTAAATGGTCGGGTGAGGATCACCTATCTTAGAATGGCCAAATCTTATCACAAATTTTATTCATTATATTTTTCAATTTTGTGTTTTTGCTTGAGATCATACACTTATTTGCAATGGCTTTCTTACTCATGTGTGTTTTAGGATGATGTTGACTGCTAGTATAAACTACTCAAGGGGTTACTTAAAGAAACTTAGAATTAAGGTCTTGACATAATGGTTATTCAAATCAATTTCGCATACTTAGGAATTTAGGGTGTTAGGACGGTACGGATATTATCGACACTTTCCCGAGTCTATCTAACAAATCTTAAAGACTATACTAAAGGTGTGTTATGCCATTGCATCAAAACAATTTTTTTAATCATTGGGGGTCAAATCTAAGGGAATTCTCAAACAAAAGAAAAACAATTATCACGCAATAAGACTCGACAACACATGTATGACACGACCAAAAGCTAAAAACAACTAAGTATGAAAATAATGAAAATGAAATAGTAAATAACAGGAAAGCGGTAAAGCTCTTCCCCCACACTTGAACCAAACATTGTCCTCAATGTTTTAGTGCAAGGTGAAGAAAGGAGTAGTGAAATCTGGTAGGGTGGCTCAATGATGTCGGTCGCTGCCTCTATGTCGTGTAAAACCTCCTCTATCAAATGCAGGGTTGGGAAAATGCTGCATGTACTCCCTCATACCTGCCACCTCCATATGCATTTCGTTCATATTATCGATGATGTCAGCTATGTGGAGATTTGTCTGCATGACAAAGTCATGTTGAGTCCATCGGATCTGATCAATTGAGACTCACATCTCTTCCTGCTGTATCTGAATGTTCCTAAGTAGGACATCACGGTCCACCTCGACATCATTCTGGTGTCTAAGCTCACTTAGGACATCATCAAGAGTTATCCTCATGGCGGTATAATCATACTCCTCGTGGGGATGATGTTCGGATGAGGTACCTGCAAAAGAGTCAGGAAAAGTAGATGCGGTGTGTGCATGGTGCCAGTGTGGGGAGCATCCTGCTCCATGTGATCGGGCTCGGGGGTGGTAAGATCAAAAGTCCAGCTAGTGCTCATTCGCACGTTGATACATGCGGAGCATGGTAAAGTAACTCCCATAACCTCTCGGTTACTAATCATTAAGAAATACTTGTCGTCAGGTTTATTTTTAATGAGGCGCATGCTACGACAGTAATCAAGGTCGGAAAATGGAGTCTCTAACGACTCAAGCGTAGCCAACTATGTGCCTAGGTTTAAAGCAAGGGCTATGGATGTGATTAGCTTTCCCACATAAATAGGACCTCTAGTCTGAGCACAGGTGGATTGGAAGTGTGTGAGTAGGAATGGTGTTGAGTTAACTTTTGTTCCTTACAATGCACAATAAATAAGAAAACGGTCTTTAGAATTCCCGTTACCAGTATTCTCTCGACCAAAAATAGTATTGGCTAAAATACGGTGCAAATACCGAATGATCGGGTTTTGGATAGCTGTAGCTTTTAGGCCTTCCCAGTCAGTGGTGGTTTTGCTCGTCAGTTTCTGCCAAAATTTGAGAGCACTGGATTCCAAATATCTCTCAAGAGGGTGTTGGCATGCAAAATCATCCCCATGAAGGAATGAAAGTAAGTCGGTCAGTTGGTCTTGGTTAATAGCGTAAGTTCTGTTGAACATCCTAAAATGTGCAGTGCCGGTGGTTCGGGATCCTCTGATAGGAGTGGTGTACCGAAAGGAGCTCAAAAACTCATAGGTAAGTCGGATAAATGTAGGACTAGTTAAAGTAAGAAAATGAGACATGCATAAGTTGTTAAGCATCCAATGGACACTGTCGGATAAGCCTAAATCGCGAAGAGCAACATTGTTGGGGTACCGTGTTTCTAAGACGACCTCTTAAAGAGCTTGTGGTATGTGCTCCTTTGATTCTCGCCATCAATTCCTTCGGCGAAAACAATCCCCATGTAATCCATATCTCCTCTTGGTCGAATAACTCTTAGAGGCATTTTGAATGAATGAAAAAGGAATGGAAAAAGAATGTTATGGTATTGAGAAGAAAATAGTGAATGGAAGGGATAGTGAGGTAAGAAAGTGAGTGATTGTGAATTTATAATGAATGGGAGGAAGTGAAGTGGTTGGAAGTTGAAAAGTTTGAGTTAATAGTGTGTAGAGTAGGAAGTTCAAGGGTTTTAATTTAAAAGGGGTTTGAAAAACACACAAGAGGGAGAAGAGAAAGGGGAAAACGCTTTATTTTCTTGATATGACGATCGCCATTAGGCTTATGGCGAAAGACATCTGCCTAAAATGCTGGGAATTTTAAATTCGAAGCGAATGGTGAACGCCATTAGCTTAATGGTGAACACCATTAACCTAAAATTCGTAATTTTTGCAATTTTAAAGATTAAAGCAGGGAAATCATATTAAGGATACAAAACAGTTAATTAAAATTTATTAGCTATGATTAAGAAGTAATGAAATATAAACACAATAAGCGATAAAATAAGATAAGTGACTGAAATAAAAAGTGCATTAGTCAAAGGAAGGAGTAACACATGTTCGAGTCAACATATCGACTGTAAATTCAACACAAACTGAATATTAACAACAAGGGAAATAAATATCGATGATAATTAAAATACTAAACTAGAAAATACTAAAACTAAGTACAATCAGTTAATACTAGCTATTAGTTCGGTCAACGAGAATGTGTAACACCCCAAAATTTGCCCTCCTCATTCATGCATTCATTTAGCATTTCATATTGCATTTCATCATGTCAATCAGAATTAGATCCAAAAAAAAAAAAAAAAAAAAACGAAAAAAAAAAACAGAAAAAAGAAAAAATAATAATAATTTTTTTTATTAATTAATTAAATAAATAAAATATAATAAAAAAATTTTGGACTTGGGTCTCTCTCATTTAAGCCCACAAAACCATGAAATTCAGTCTATAAATACCAAGGCTTCACTTGAGAGAACACAGAACAAATGGGGATTTTGAGGAGAAGCAAAATACTATGAGGTTTCCTTGGAACAAAACCCTGAGGAAAAAGATAGTGAGAGAAGACCTAACGGAGTTCAGAGCAGCCTCCAAACCCCGAAGGGAACTCAACTACACAAAATCACCTCTGCCTCACATAAACCCTAAAGATTGTTCTGTAAACCTCACGGGTGCAACTCAATTTCAATCAAGCTCTCCAATCAGGTTTGCCATTATTCCCATTACCTTTGCCCATGGGTTTAATATGTATATGAATGTATAAACAATGCCTTGAATGTTTAACCGTTTAATTTCTGAAATGTATGCCACAGGGTTTGAGGTTTCTGAAACCATACTGTTATTCATGAAAAAAATGCTTATGATGTTTCACTAACCCTTTTGTTGAATTTTTATGAGGGCTCACATGACTTTTGCAGGGATAACTTGCGTGGTTTCCCACTTTATTTGTGGGATAACCCCTGGAGTTTCATTCCGATTACCTGTACTGACTCACTTTTCTTTGATGGCATTAGCTTGGAAGGATCTCAGGATTTCTTACTCCTCTAATTGCTGTTACTTCGGATCTTTATCCGCGTGGTACTTTTACATTTTTCCCGCATTTTACTGCTTTCCTAGCTGGAAGACCTCGATAGGAGGCAACGTTTGAGCCCCTCGGTGGCATTTTACTTTGAGATACATGTTTTGTGTTTTGTATTCATATCCCTGCAGGTAGCGCGGTTCCTTCATCAAGGACTGCCTTTTTTCCCTCGAGCATCCCAAACCCTAAAACCCAAAGCAACACGCTAA
Source organism: Lathyrus oleraceus (assembly GCF_024323335.1). Lineage (NCBI taxonomy): Eukaryota > Viridiplantae > Streptophyta > Magnoliopsida > Fabales > Fabaceae > Lathyrus > Lathyrus oleraceus. Next base: position 300,100,646 of record NC_066580.1, on the reverse strand, counting down.
CTCCTTCTACTACAGGCGAGTAAGTCTCCAAAGGTCGAGCATCCGGTAGATTGCGTAGTAACGTTGTTCGCCCAAAACCCAATCCATAACCCCGTAGTTAGCCGAACTACGGCTTGCTCTGATTCTCAGGCCAGATGAGATACGTAGGCATAAGATGCGATGTCTTAGCGAGCACACATCCCAACCCATAGGTCAGCCGAGCTACGAAGACTCTGATTCTCATATTCAGATGAGATACGTATGCAGTGGATGCAACATCCGCGCGAGTCATTTTCATTTAACCCTTTTTTTGGCAAACAGCACAAGATAAACCCACACCCTTTAGACGAAAACTACAAAAGTGGATCCCGTAGAGTACTACGGATGCGTAGGGGTGCTAATACCTTCCCTTCGCATAACCGACTCCCGAACCCAAGATTTGGTTGCGAGACCCCGTCTTGTCCTTTCCTTTTTCAGGTTTACTTCGAGCGTTTCCTTTCCCTCCTTTGGGATGAATAACGCACGGTGGCGACTCTTCTGTCATTTTCTTTCGCCGGTTGTTTTTTTTCGCGCACTGTATTTTTCAGGTTGCGACAGCTGGCGACTCTGCTGGGGACTGAAAGAAGTTGACCTCTTGCTGGTCCATCTGCCCTAAGCGAGTCCCTCCTAGCTTTTGTAGTTTGTTTGTTTATTGGGTGTTCATGCTTTTGTGCAGTTATTTATTTACCTGCTTTACCTTATTGCATTGTGTATATATCATTGCTGTTTCTGTTGGCTGGCTGCTTGGTGATCTTTGTGAGATGAGTTCTATACCCGAACTCGAGTGCACTTAGGATAGGAGAATGGCATAGTCCTGTCGACTTGTGTGGAGTTATTCCTTAGTGAGTCGACTTGCAAGCCCATTCACTTGGTGGAGGTCATGTTGAGATCAATGATGTCACACAAGTAAGTTGTGGTTAGACATTACTTGTTCCAATATAGACCTAAGAAGCCAAGGACCTTAGTTTACCAAACCCATCTTGGCCTATTCGTAGGACGTAGTGCAAAAGTCGTTCAAGTGTAAGATTTGATACGATTGTTACGCGATACTACACTCATAAGAGTCTCTCTTGAGAATATTGTTGGAATACGAGTAGTCGTTCCTCTGATAATATCCGAAAGATGGGATTATGACTATGGGAACCTTTTGTAGAACATGTTTGGCAGGTTTAAACCTTAGTACACTCCTTTTGAGTGGTTCTTAACCTAAACTCCATGCTCGTGACTTGCGACAAACCCTTGATTCATGGTTAATCCGATCAGGTATCCTTAATATCAATGAAACTCGGGTGTTGATAAGGTGTAAACCATAATCCACCAAAATGGGTGGTTGATATTAAGGATAACATGATCCATCCCATGACCTTTGTTTGGTGTGCTCTTAATTTCTCTCCAGACAGTGCAACCTGACGGATGTTCAAGCGGATCCATCAATTCTGATTGACATGCCTTTGCATTGCATAACATCATCTGCATATTTGCATCCAACATCTCATGCTTATTCATTTGCAGGGTTTTCCCTTTCAAAACGGGGGTGCCTTAAAACTGAACAAGCAGTGCATCGCATACCATGCATATTAACCCTTGTCTGTTTTGCAGGTGTCACCGCAGTGTCTAATGTTTGTTCCCTGTATCAGGCAGTTATTGGTCCCAAGCGAGTCCACAGGTACCCGACAAAGGAAAATCGTCCACAACTAGCGATGGACCAAGTACAGAAAGAGCTGGCTGATATGCGTGAAAGGATGGATCAGTTCATGACATTGATGACTGGTATGGCAGCAGGTCAAGAAAAGCTGAGGGAATTGGTTGAGCAACCGAGACCCGATCCGGAGGTGGAGATACCAAATGCTGAGGGAAACCTTGGTAACCCTGTGAACACTGGAAACGCGGGTAACGCAAATGTTGATGGAAACCCGAGTAATGTTGGCAACACGGGGAATGTTGGGAATGGTATTGGTGGAAGATACAATGTGAATCAAGGAATTCGGATTAACGGGCACCCCGTTACTGAAGATTGTCAGTATGATCAATTTTCTTTGCACGACGAGGCCCTCGAGACCACTCGCCGTATGGATGAGCTTGCTGAGAAGCTCAAATCTTTGGAGTCTCAAAATTCCTTAGGCTTTGATGTCACAAATCTTGGTCTGGTTCAGGGAGTAAGGATTCCTCACAAGTTCAAACCCCCTACTTTTGAGAAATACAACGGGGCTTCTTGCCCACGCACTCATCTCCAATCTTATCTGGGAAGGTTGGGAGCTCACACGGAAGATGAAAAGCTGTGGATGTACTATTTTGAAGACAGTCTAACTGGAGCTTCTCGTGAATGGTATTCTCATTTGTCTCGTACTACCATCAAGAGCTGGAAAGACTTGGCAGAGGCTTTTATCAAGCAATATCAATACAACTTGGACATGGCTCCAAATCGGACCTTGTTGCAAGGTATGTCTCAGACTGCCAAGGAAACCTTTAGAGAGTATGCTCAGCGTTGGAGACAGATTGCTGCGTCCGTCCAACCCCCTATGTCTGAAAGGGAGATGGCGGACATGTTCATGAACACTCTTCAAGCCAATTATATTGAGAGATTGGCTACTTGCCCGTCAATCAGCTTTGCAGAGATAGTAATTGCTGGAGAAAGAATCGAGAGTCTGTTGAAGATGGGACGAATTCAAGACAATAGTGCTTCCAACTCATCAGGTCCCAAGAGACCGTTTGCTGGTAACGGTCAGCGAAGAAAAGAAGGCGAGACAAGCGCTGTGTATACCGGCAGAGGCAGGGGTAGAGGACGCCCTAATTATTATCAAGATCAAGTGGCCGCAGTCACTATTCCAACACTTGTTCCTCAACCGTAATGTCACCCGCAACAACAACCCAGGTACAACAATCAAGGAGGTAATCCGGGTCAGCAGAGACACTATCAACAACGTCCAAGGTAGACGGACCGGGTCATCGAGCCAATCCCAATGCCTTATTCAGTATTACTTCCCAAGCTGATTGACATGAATCTGGTTACGCTGAGAACTCTGGCCCCACCAATCGATCCCAATAATTTGCCTAGAGGTTATGATGTCAACGCCATATGTGCTTTTCACTCCAACGCACCTGGCCATACTACAGATAATTGCAAGGCTCTCCAGTTAAAGGTACAAGATTTGAGAGATGCCCAGGCTATCAATTTTGCTCCGGCGCCTAATGTTATCCAGAACCCGATGCCGGCTCACAGCGGGCAGGGGATTAATGCTGTCGAAGTGGTTGAAGTTGGTAATGCCCAAGGTTGGGGCAAATTTGTGGAGCCAGTCATCAAAGAAGACAAGTTTGGATTGGGGTATGCTCCGGGATCTCAGAAGAATGAAACCGGTACTCTCTCCAGCGGGGGTTTGGTTTCTCCCCACATCGTCAATGCTGCAGATGAAGACAAGGCTGACAGCGACTGTGACTTAGATAGCTGGATTCGCCCGTGTGTCCCGGGAGAAAAGCTCGACAATTGGTCGTCTGAAAAAACCGTTAGGGTTACTCTACTGAAAGAGTGATTTTTATTGTTTTCCTTTATTACATGCATAATAAAGTCTTACACTTTGCCCAAGGTGTAACGGCTCATTTGTAGGGCCATCCATTTAGTTACGTTTCGCAATTATTTTTATCATCAATAAAGGACGGCTTTTGCAAACAATTTTGTGTTCTCTTTCTTTCAGTTTTTTTACTTTTTACAAAAAAAATGGCAATGTTTCTTTTTTCGTTTTTCCTTTCTTTCAAAAAAAAAATCTCTCATTCTAAGGTAAAGCATGATCCTCCATCATGCAGAGCCGACCACTCGGATCTCACTGCTAACGACACTGCTATGGCCAAGTATGACTTCGACAATCCTATCTATCAAGCCGAAGAAGGGGCTGAGGAAGATTGTGAATTGCCTGAAGGGTTAGCCAGATTGTTGAAACAGGAGGACCGAGCTATTACACCTTATCAGGAGGTGGTTGAGACCATCAACGTTGGTATCGAGGACGACAAGAAAGAGATCAAGATCGGGGCAAGTCTACAGGCCGAGAGGAAAGACCGTTGATCATGTACTTGACTATGTTAGAAAAGTCAATGGGTTGTGTGCTCGGTCAACATGACGAGTCAGGTCGAAAAGAGCATGCAATATACTACCTTAGCAAAAGTTTACCGACTGTGAACAAAGATACTCATTGCTCGAGAAAACTTGCCGCGCTTTGGCATGGGCTGCTCGCCGACTAAGACAGTATATGTTGACTCACACGACTCTATTGATATCAAAAATGGATTCAGTCAAGTATATTTTTGAAAAGCCAGCACTTACCGGAAAGGTTACTAGGTGACAAATGATACTGACAGAGTATGACATCCAATACACTTCACAAAAAGCCATCAAGGGAAGTGTCTTGTCAGACTATCTTGTAGAGCAACCGATTGATGATTACCAACCTATGAGGTTTGACTTTCCTGATGAGGACATCATGTTTCTCAAATCGAAAGATTGAGAGGAACCACTCCCGGAGGAGGGGCCTAACCCTGAATCCAAATGGGTTATGATGTTTGATGGGGCGGTCCACGTCAATGGTCGCGGAGTTGGTATAGTGTTGATCACAACGAAAGGGGGTTCATATGCCATTTGGTGCCAGAATAACTTTTCCCTGCACCAGCAATGAAGCCGAATACGAAGCTTGTATCCTAAGACTTGAGGAAGCCGTCAAAATACAGATTAAATCCCTGGATGTATACGGGGACTCAGCTTTGGTCATCAATCAAACCAACAGGGAAATGGTGCTATGCTGGAACTACGTACCCAGAATTGACGTATCTCGGTCAGAGACGAATGAAGAAAGCATTTGGTCAGAAAGTGCGCTCTCGGGAGTATCGAGTCGGTGAATTGGTACTCAAAAGATTTCTTCCTCCCAACACAGATCACATGGGCAAATGGACACCGAACAACGAGGGTCCATACGTGGTTAAAAAACTTTTCTCTGGCAGAGCTCTGATGCTAACAACCATGGATGGCGAAGACTTCCCGTCCCCTGTCAACTCAGACGCAGTTAAAAAATACTTCGCATAAAATAGACCCGCTGGACAGTAAAAAGAATAGTCCAGGCAAAAAGGGGCATCCCGACGAACCAAAAAAAAAGAATAAAGAGGTTCGGCAAAAATTAGGGATATATAAAAAAAAGAGTACACCCGGTGAGTTGAAAACCCAAAAGGGCGGCTCAGGCAAAAATGGGTATCCCAATGGATTGAAAACCCGAAAAAGGGGGCGATCCAGGCAAAAGTTAGGGAATAAGAGAATGACTATGATCTGAGTTCATCAGTGTTATATCACCGTTTCATTCAATCCGGCAATCTTCGAAGGTTAAAGATCGACTAATCATCCACTTCAGAAAGCAAGATGAGCAGAGCGTCTTGAGGACATACGAGCCATAGCAGAGTCGAAACTCAGTGGGACCCCGTTTCCACATTGCCATTAGGATAGTTCTCTTTTTTTTTATAGCGATCACCTCTTTTCAGGGATCAGCTTCCTGATACCCTCGCCTATTCCTGGCACAAATTTCTCCCCATTAAGAGTCGAATAATTCAGTTAAAGAGCCTTTTTATTTTTCATTTATCAGTTTGTTTGCAAAAATGTCCGAATTTTTGATAAAACATATTGCATATGAACATAATGGTGGCTTTTGCAGATGATTTGCACAGGAAAACATTTAAAATTGCTTTGAATGTGCTTAATCCCGGACGGTGAATTCAAACCGAGTAATTCCCCCGAGGCATACGTGTATTTTTGGTTGCAGGTCACAGGAACTGGATGCCAAGTCATGAATCCTCATCCCCAAGTGGTTGACAAAGTCTCTCCTCAGCAGAGCATGTTCCCCAACAGAGTTGACAGTATCCAGACTGTCTATCCCCAGTAGAGTTAACAGTATCCAGACTGTCTATCCCCAGCGGAGTTGACGGTGTCAGACTGTATCTTCCTAGCAACAGCGGAGTGGTTGCATACCCAACGGACAAGAGGGTGGTGTTCTCAGTGTTCATCTCATCCCCAGCATTATTTCTAATAGATTTGTTCTAATCCCCAGCTAGAGGACGATTAGCAAGTTCATATCCCCAGCAAAGGTCGTTTCCTACGACATTTCCCCAGGAAGTGTTTTCCCCACAGACTCTCCTCACAGAGCCTCGCCGAGAAAAGTTTCCATAGTTGATACTCCCCCCGCAAGGTCAACTTTTCAAGCAGCCAATTTATTTTTGGTGGCTCATTGGTCCCGGCAGACGGATCATTCCCCACAGAGCATTCAAGGATCGATACAGCGATCTGTTCCCTACCGGAGTTTGCTTCCCCTAGCAGATTTCTTTTTTTTTTTTTTACACCATGCATAGCATTTGCATTCGCATGCATATCATATCAAGCATACACATAAGCTGATAAATAGGTTCTTCCAAGCAGACTGAAGAATTACTTTACAACCAAGGTCATGAGATCCAGCCAGAGGATCAAGCGTGAGTGATCCAGCCTGAGGGTCATTTTGAAGATTCAGCCTGAGAATCGTTTTCCCGTGATCCAGCATGAGGGTCACTTTTTGAAGATTCAGCCTGAGAATCGTTTTCCCGTGATCCAGCATGAGGGTCATTTTTGAAGATTCAGCCTGAGAATCGTTTTCCCAAGAGTCAGCCTGAGGCTCAATTTGAAGATTCCCCAGTGAAGTCGCCTACAAGCTTTATTTCCCCAGCAAGCCTAAGTCTAATTGAGGAGTCGTTACAACATGTTCTAGCCCGAAGAATATGTACGAAGCCCAAAAGTAGAATATTCTCGAAGCTGCATATCTAATATGAAGGTTGGGCTTAGATTTCAAAAGAAGGTCAACCAGCGCATGCCTCAGATGCGGGATCCTAATGACGGGAATTTATCATCAAAACAATCCAGATCTAGCCAGAAGATCGAAGTAGATTCAGCCAGAGAATCGAAACAAAGGAGATCTAGCCAGAAGATCGAAGAAGATCTAGCCAGAAGATCGAAGTCAGGTCTAGCCCGAAGACCGGAAATAGATTCAGCCAGAGAATCGAAACAATTCAGATCTAGCCAGAAGATCGAAGTAGATTCAGCCAGAGAATCAAATTAAGTTCAGATTCAGCCAGAGGATCGACACTCCAGATCTAGCCAGAAGATCAAAGTCAGGTCTAGCCCGAAGACCGAAAATGGATTCAGCCAGAGAATCAAAGGAAATAGATTCAGCCAGAGAATCGAAACGAAGAAGATCTAGCCAGAAGATCAAAATCGTATCCAGCCCGAGGATCAAAATTAATATCCAACCAGAGGACTAAATTGAGTATAGGTTCAGCCAGAGGATCGAAACTCCAGATTAAGCTAGAGGATCGGAAGAAAGATAAACAGCGCGGTGTATTTCCGCGTTTTTGTGGTATTCTCGGAGCACAAATTTTCGGTTTGTCTTTGGTATTCAATCACAACTCACCCCGTTTGTCTGATAAGCTGTTCGCTTTCATCCTACTCGGGTTAGCTGATGATTGAATAGGGGCAGCTGTAACACCCCAAAATTTGCCCTCCTCATTCACGCATTCATTTAGCATTTCATATTGCATTTCCTCATGTCAATCAGAATTAGATCCAAAAAAAAAAAAAAAACGAAAAAAAACGAAAAAAAAAAACGAAAAAAAAAATAATAATAATAAATTTTTTTATTAATTAATTAATTAATTAATTAATTAAATAAATAATTAAATAAATAAAATATAATAAAATTTTTTTGGACTTGGGTCTCTCTCATTTGAGCCCACAAAACCATGAAATTCAGTCTATAAATACCAAGGTTTCACTTGAGAGAACACAGAACAAAGGGGGATTTTGAGGAGAAGCAAAATACTCTGAGGTTTCCTTGGAACAAAACCCTGAGGAAAAAGATAGTGAGAGAAGACCTAACGGAGTTCAGAGCAGCCTCCAAACCCCGAAGGGAACTCAACTACACAGAATCACCTCTGCCTCACATAAACCCTGAAGATTGTTTTGTAAACCTCACGGGTGCAACTCAATTTCAATCAAGCTCTCCAATCAGGTTTGCCATTATTCCCATTACCTTTTCCCATGGGTTTAATATGTATATGAATGTATAAACAATGTCTTGAATGTTTAACCGTTTAATTTCTGAAATGTATGCCACAGGGTTTGAGGTTTCTGAAACCATATTGTTATTCATGAAAAAAATGCTTATGATGTTTCACTAACCCTTTTGTTGAATTTTTGTGAGGGCTCACATGACTTTTGCAGGGATAACTTGCGTGGTTTCCCACTTTATTTGTGGGATAACCCCTGGAGTTTCATTCCGATTACCTGTACTGACTCACTTTTCTTTGATGGCATTAGCTTAGAAGGATCTCAGGGTTTCTTACTCCTCTAATTGCTGTTACTTCGGATCTTTATCCGCGTGGTACTTTTACATTTTTCCCGCATTTTACTGCTTTCCTAGCTGGAAGACCTCGATAGGAGGCAACGTTTGAGCCCCTCGGTGGCATTTTACTTTGAGATACATGTTTTGTGTTTTGTATTCATATCCCTGCAGGTAGCGCGGTTCCTTCGTCAAGGACTGCCTTTTTTCCCTCGAGCATCCCAAACCCTAAAACCCAAAGCAACACGCTAACTCCTTCTACTACAGGCGAGTAAGTCTCCAAAGGTCGAGCATCCGGTAGATTGCGTAGTAACGTTGTTCGCCCAAAAACCAATCCATAACCCCGTAGTTAGCCGAACTACGGCTTGCTCTGATTCTCAGGCCAGGTGAGATACGTAGGCATAAGACGCGATGTCTTAGCGAGCACACATCCCAACCCATAGGTCAGCCGAGCTACGAAGACTCTGATTCTCATATTCAGATGAGATACGTATGCAGTGGATGCGACATCCGCGCAAGTCATTTTCATTTAACCCTTTTTTTTGGCAAACAACACAAGATAAACCCACACCCTTTAGACGAAAACTACAAAAGTGGATCCCGTAGAGTACTACGGATGCGTAGGGGTGCTAATACCTTCCCTTCGCATAACCGACTCCCGAACCCAAGATTTGGTTGCGAGACCCCGTCTTGTCCTTTCCTTTTTCAGGTTTACTTCGAGCGTTTCCTTTCCCTCCTTTGGGATGAATAACGCACGGTGGCGACTCTTCTGTCATTTTCTTTCGCCGGTTGTTTTTTTTCGCGCACTGTATTTTTCAGGTTGCGACAGAATGCTCCAAAGAATGAATCTGCTGGAAAACATGATCGAACTGTTTGTTAACGACATCCATAAATCCTAGGAGATCCACTCGGAGATAACTCACTTCTCCTCTGATGAAAATAATAAAAATGAAAACAACTAAAAAGAAAAATAATAAGATTAACGGTTGTGGATTTCCTTCCACGTAGCGCTTCGTTTAGCGTCGGGAGCTCGACTACCGAACTTGTAACTTGGTTAGATAATTAGTTTTCCAATGCCATTTATCGAGCCATCTTTCATATCCCTCACTTTTCCTTTTCTTTCCATTATAGAGAGGTTTGTACCTTAGCTAAGGTGGGGGTGATTTCAGCTATTTTTTAGGCATTGGTTGTTCTAACTTATCATTGGTTTTTCTCTTCGACCCAGGATTCTCTAACATAGGTGCATTGGTATGGATATTTTCCAATAGCTCCTCATACGCTTCAGATTTGGAGTCTACCTTAACTTCCACAGACCTTCACGGGAAAGGAATCAGTGATTTATAGGGAGGAGGAATAACACATAGTGCTTCCTTCTCTACCTCTTCGACAACCTCCTTTTCGGGTGGTGTCGGTGGATCTTTCTCAACCTCTACTCTTTTCTCACCTGAACCCTCATAATTATCACTCTTCTTAGGATTTTCGATACATATTTCACTGGTGGTTATTACAACATACGCATGTTTCTCCGGGAAGGGTCCTAGAGATGTTTGTGCAAGCAGGGAGATTTGAGTCTCCAATGTCTCGCTATGAGTGGCGAGGGACTCGGCCACGGTGTTCAACTGCCTAAGGGTTTCATTGGTATAGAGATTTTGTTTTCTAAACTCTTCATTCTGAAGAGTTTGTGTAGCTAGAAAGTTTTCCATCATAGATTCTACCCTAGAGCAAGTTTGCATCGCGATGAAATCCTCCATTAATATTTTGAGGTCGGATTTAAGGAAATCTTGTGGTTCCTCAAAATAATGGGAGTAGTAATCGTAGAGAAAATTTGGATGATACATAGTAATAGAGAAGAGAGTGCCTTAGTCTATACAGTGCAACAACAGAGTCACAATATTGACTAAATTATCTCGGCAACGGTGCCAAAAACTTGATGGGCGACGGGCGTGTCTGTCGGATTATGACTGCAAGCGCAAAACCTAATGTGTAGTTTTAAAAGATTATCGAACCCATAGAGACTAATGGTCAAGCTAATGTTATCTATTGTTGTAGTGCAAAGCTAAGGCTAAAAGGTATAAGGTTACGAACGAGAACGAAAATACTAATTTCTAATGGTTTAAAAGTTATAATGACAAATGAGTCCGGAATATGGATTCCGCGTACCTAATGGATTAGGTAGAATTGGGCACTAAATAAGATTCTATTGCGTTATGTAGAAAATATCAACTTAAAGATTCAGTCTCACACTCTCGCGCTATCGACAAATTGTTGATACCTCAGGATTGGCATTAATTTTAGAAAACAAATAATGTAACCACCTCTGTTGTTTTAATATGTTGGGTTGAAGAAATTCAACATCTGGACCAACATGTCATGTACGATGTCACGACGTCAGCTCTGTGACATCGCACATGTGTAGGAAACTGAATTAATTAATTCAGTATATGTCATGGGATCAGCAAGGATATCTGGTGAATATCCTAACTCCCATGTGAAGGCCTTGAAGACTAATTCAGAATATATATAGGCTCTAAATATGGAGATATATATGGAGAGAGATTAGGAACTTGAAGACCTTGTTTGTAGCAGAATTTTTCTACTGAAGTTGTAACAGCAAAGAACAAGTCTGCTGCAATTTCTGAAGGCCCAAATCCAGTTGGGTAATTAGGTTATAAATAGCTGATTGTAATCTAGTTTTTGTAAGCCTCTTAGAATGAATTTTTAGGGGTGTGTGTAAGGTAAACCTCCCAATCTGTGGGAAGGTTACCATGTGTTTCTTAGTGGTAAACCTGAGAGTGTTTGTTACTCAAAGCCTGTAGGCAAGAGTAATTATGTTCTTGAATGAAGCTGTGAAGCAAGTTCAAGGTGTTTGCACATTACATTGTATTTGTAGTGATAGGAATGGAAACTGGAGGTTTCTATCTAGGAGTTCCTAGGTATAGATTGCATTGGGTAGGGATTAAGTGATGAGTTGTAAACGGGGGAGTTTAACTCTGAATTGATACTACTAATAGTGGATCTTCTTCCTGGCTTGGTAGCCCCCAGATGTAGGTCATGTTGGACTGAACTGGGTTAACAATTTCCTGTGTGTGTTTACCTACTGCATGTAATAATCCTGTCTGCCATAATTCAGGTTGTGTTACAGTCTGCCAATCAAGTTAATCACAAACCTGATACATAGCCTTCTGTTGGAATGTCAACCAGAATGTTTTGACATTCATCAACAACAGCACATACTGTTTAATAAGCTGATGAATTCAGTTCAGTATGTAGTGAAGCTTGGCCTTCAAAAGCATATCAGACCTGGCCAAAAGAGCAGTGTGAAACTGTCAAACTGGATGTCTTGACAGTTCTTCCAGTAAGCTGTTACTGAAGTAGAGACTAGTTGGTCTTTTACAGTACAGCAAATTTAGCAGTCTGTGTTCAGGAACTAAACAGACTGAGCATATGGTTCTGGGCTTGGATGTCAGACGGAATGTTGTGACATTCATTCCTGACAGCATATGCTATATTGTTGGATGGTTAGTTTTTCTGTTTCAGGATTTTTCTCAGGCTATTCTTCAGGAATCCACCAGCTGATCTAAAATCTAGGAAACTAACAACTAAGCTACAATTAATGAACCTGGCAAATAATATATTTGTTAGCTCCTTAATAAGTGGAGATTAGTTTAACTTGTTACAACCTTAATTTAGGAAATACAAGTACATGACCAACAAACTGGAACAATGTAACAGATGATGTTCAAAACAGGATTGAGACATCGTGCTGATATCTGTGTAGGAAAACAACAGAAGTGAAGGTTATGGTGCACATAACTAAGTGTTCCTCCTTTCTAGGATGACATAGAAGGAGTGGTCGTGACACTGTGAAAAGGTGCACTTTAGTACAGAGTGTAATAACTGTCTTGCTGTAATAGGTACAATATTAGATCAGATGTCATGACTTGAAGTAGAACATCTGAATACTGACTACGCCAGAATTTCAATTGGTATTAGAGCAGGCATCCTGTTCTGTCTCTGGATGAGATCCATGGGTGATACTTTCTGGTAACTGGCAAGGAGTTATGTTAGTACTGATGCTGGAACCTGTGTAAGGTTCTGAAATTCCCTGAATGGTCCCTTGAAGTAGGTGGATGTACTGTTCATGACAGGAATGGTGTGTACCTGTCTGTGGAGGTTGGCAATTGGCCTGTGTGTGGGACAGATGTGACAGTACTAAATCACATTCAAACCTGGTATGGTCTTGGAGGCCAATCTGGTGAAGTGTGCGTTCATAGGTTGAGTTGTATTATGATTTCCGCTGCATAATACCTGGCAAAACTCAAACTCTGATGTAGTTTCCCCTCATATGGATGAAATGCAGCTGTGTTCAAGATCTCATCATAATCTACTGAAGATGTCAAAGATACTTGAGTCTCCTCAAGTCCACTCGTCATGACGTTCTCACTTCAGGATGGTAAGAGTCACTTAAGCACTGACTCTTTTACTCTCTTGAGTAGTGTATATGAAGACCTTGAAGACCTTCAAGGAAGGTTTGTTCCAAGGAGGTGGAACCAATGTTCTATGTGATGTTAGAACATGTTGTTCAACAAGTATGCAGCTACTGGTTGAAGAGCAGATGTTTTTAGGGTTCAAACAAAGGGATAATTCTGTTTGGAACCTACTCCTGACCTGGAAGAGGAGACATCTGTGTGTGCTAAGTTGACAAGAGCAGAGTCAACTGGATGTGAGCTCAAGAAGGTCATCCCTAAAAGTTGAGCTGGTTGAGATGTGACATAGTGCAATCTCTTGCTGTTAGGCATCTTCCTGCAGTTTGATCAGGATTGGATAGTTGTTCCCTGAAGTACTATGGTGTGTTGGAAGACAAGTCTCCTGGATGTTAGCAGTCAATAATGGGGTAACCTGATTGTGATATCATTTAAGGGGGTTGGAACCATGAATCTTGTTATTCAAACACCACGTTCAGAAGTGGCAGTTCTTACTAGGAGTGAGAATATTAAGATTCAGTGGTTGGTTGAGGTAATATGCTCTGGCAATGCATATCTACTATTGACTGGTGCTGATTGTCTCACTAGTACTTATGGTCAGCTGAAGTCTGATTGGTCTGATTGGAGGAGTTAGTTGCCACTGGTAGGGATAGTGTATGTCATATTGAGACATATGTATACAATGCATGGATATTGGTGTGGAGTCTCCATGATTGTTAATTTGAGGGGGAGTTTTGGTTAACCTCCTCAAGTCTGGTCAGCCTAGGGTCTGGTTGGCTGTTGACCTGTGTCACATGGGTTCTGGTTGTTGTGTGACACATTTGCAAGGAAGGATTCATCTCTCTCATTCCTAAGGGTGAATCTAATCTGAAAAGAGTCTCAAGACTATTGAGGTGCTTGCAAGTAGAAGATGTTGACACTAGAAGAGTATTTTCAAAGTATTCTTATGGTGGAAGTATCTGAAAGGATAACTGGGAAAGGATTTAAGATCAATGTCTACTTGTGTCAAGTACAAGTATTTAATTGATTATCCTTGGAGCTCAAGATAACTGATGTTCTTAAAGATGTTGGAACATCTCTTCTTCAAGACCCTGTGCAGAATCACAGGAAGGATAGTACTTTGGGGTATGATCTATCTCTTTGTTGGCAGCAAAAGCATATGATCTCTGAAAAGGTTTCCTGGCAAGAAACATGTTCAGCCTTGGTGTGTACAAGAAGAAGAAGACATCATAGTCTTGATGGTGGTTACTTGGATCAGTTTATTTCTGATCTAGGTAAGGAAGTGCATTAGCTTATGCACACTGTGGAGTCAAGAACAAGTGGCAGCAGTCTTGACATCATGGAAACAGCCTTGCCTTAGGATGTGGAATCCTTGGTATAGCTGAAGGGTTAGTTTCTAACTGGTCCTTCTGAAGACTCATGCATCAGAGTGTCTGATGTCTTTGGAGAAAAAGCAGGGATTCATCAAGGTGTGAGCTTGGATGACTTAACTGCAAACCTGCAGGATGGAGGTTGTTTACTCAAACTTGGTTCCAAAATCAAGTCTATGAGAACATTGAACTCTTGTTCTGTGAAGGGAGGAAGGTCTTTCAAGTGGCAGAAGAAGGAGCTGAATTCAACAGCTGGATGTCAAGCACAATGTTGTGACATTCAGTTCAGCATCAGATTCTTAGTTGGTGAAGTGGCACATCAACTTGAGATAGAAGGATCTACAGGGGTGTAGACTGGACAGTTCAAGAAGTTGAAGTTCAAATCTCGCTTGGAAGGTCAGAATATCTTGGGGAGAAGTCTGATAAACGTGGGGAGGTCTAAAGGCAGCATTTGACCTTGTCATATGCGAATTCATGAAGGAGGTAATCAAGCAGTGGCATTTGGTCTATCTCAGAAGTGAGTTCGAAGAATCAAGATAATCAACATAAGGCAGCTGATTATTCTTGAGGAAAGTCTGAGACAAATTACTTTTGGGCAGAAAAGTATTAAGTTGAAGACAAAAGGAGGTGTTTTCTATTCATCCCTTGGAGCTTGTGGTAGGAGTTCTGAGCTATCTATGGAAGACTGTCTCTGGGAGTGGGATGAGAGTGTATATATCCCAATGTATGTATGGGTCCCTCTGGCCCAAGCCGGTGACTCAGTAATATCTGAAGTCTATCAGATAGTGCTCCTTGTGATGCAGTGAAGGATGTCCCAGCTGATGTTAAAACATCTTGTGAAGTGATCTTCTATTCTGGTTAGAAGAGAGATTGACACAGAGTGTGGATGTGTTCAGCCAAGAGGGTTGGACAGAGGGTGCGCTCTTGAAGACATGAAGATGCGTCTTATGTTTTCCTTTCATCAAGTGGTCTGGAATCTCTTTGAATCAGGAAGTATGTGAAGGTCCAACCTTGGGGTGTTTGATATGATCATGTGTGACCTCCAAGAGAGTAGGTTGTCCATGACAGGGGGAGTGTGTCCGTGTGCTGCAAGTAATCACCAAGCTTGTGGTCTATGTGCTCTCAGATAACTGGGTATGGCACCCTGTTAGTTATCAGGATGCTGTGATGTGTGGCAAGGCTGAGTGAGCAGAAGAATGTCTGACCGGATGTCATGACATTGCCCTGGACAGTGCTGTTAATCCCTTCTGAATCTTAAAGTCATTAGGAATTATGAGGGTGATGTGGCTAAGTCTGATAAACCAGAATAAGCCTGTTGGCTACAGCTGTGTGGTACAGGGGGAGTAACCATCAACTGAAGTGTGGAAAGTTGGCTGTAGCAGTGCTAGGTGTCAAGTCTCTACTGGCTGAATGCAGGAATGTTAAGACATCGCGTGCAACGTGTCTAACTGCATATATGGAATGGTCTCCATGCACTGGAACGGCTGTTTTGGAAAAGAAACAGTCAAGAGCTATAAAAGGTATTCAAAGATAGGCTGAGATTTTGTTGGTGATTCTCTGACTGTTTCTCAGCAAAAATAAATGCATCTTGACCAAGCATTTATTTCTACCGGAAATTCCTAGGCACGGACAGGACTATTTAAAGGATGCAAGAGCCCTCCTCTCCTCACAACAGAAACACTCCATTCTCAGAATCATGGGGTATGTTAAGGTCTGGGCAAGCTGCGCCTGGATCTGGGTTTGTGAGGGGTGCCTTTACAAATGTTTAGCTAAAAAGGGGGAGAGAAAGAAACATAGTCCAGGGGTCGAGAAGCAAACAGATCACTGTGGTAGCAAACAGAAAGTTGGGGTTGGGGTTAGACACAAAATTCACCAACTGAATTACCACTTGTGTCTTGTGATCTGAGTTAAGAGGACAATTGTGCCTTGTAATCTGAGTTACATCATTCGTGTACTCAGCATTACATATTCTTCCGGAAGCTCTCCTGTTGAGGGGAAGGGTTCTGGTACAACTGACCCGTGTACCTCTTCTTCCTCGTGTACACCAACATTGGTGTTCATGGTGGGGGGAGATAATAACAGAGGCTTATTTGTTTTAGCTAAAATTTGCCAAAGGGGGAGATTGTTGATACCTCAGGATTGGCATTAATTTTAGAAAACAAATAATGTAACCACCTCTGTTGTTTTAATATGTTGGGTTGAAGAAATTCAACATCTGGACCAACATGTCATGTACGATGTCACGACGTCAGCTCTGTGACATCGCACATGTGTAGGAAACTGAATTAATTAATTCAGTATATGTCATGGGATCAGCAAGGATATCTGGTGAATATCCTAACTCCCATGTGAAGGCCTTGAAGACTAATTCAGAATATATATAGGCTCTAAATATGGAGATATATATGGAGACAGATTAGGAACTTGAAGACCTTGTTTGTAGCAGAATTTTTCTGCTGAAGTTGTAACAGCAAAGAACAAGTCTGCTGCAATTTCTGAAGGCCCAAATCCAGTTGGGTAATTAGGTTATAAATAGCTGATTGTAATCTAGTTTTTGTAAGCCTCTTAGAATGAATTTTTAGGGGTGTGTGTAAGGTAAACCTCCCAATCTGTGGGAAGGTTACCATGTGTTTCTCAGTGGTAAACCTGAGAGTGTTTGTTACTCAAAGCCTGTAGGCAAGAGTAATTATGTTCTTGAATGAAGCTGTGAAGCAAGTTCAAGGTGTTTGCACATTACATTGTATTTGTAGTGATAGGAATGGAAACTGGAGGTTTCTATCTAGGAGTTCCTAGGTATAGATTGCATTGGGTAGGGATTAAGTGATGAGTTGTAAACGAGGGAGTTTAACTCTGAATTGATACTACTAATAGTGGATCTTCTTCCTGGCTTGGTAGCCCCCAGATGTAGGTCATGTTGGACTGAACTGGGTTAACAATTTCCTGTGTGTGTTTACCTACTGCATGTAATAATCCTGTCTGCCATAATTCAGGTTGTGTTACAGTCTGCCAATCAAGTTAATCACAAACCTGATACATAGCCTTCTGTTGGAATGTCAACCAGAATGTTTTGACATTCATCAACAACAGCACATACTGTTTAATAAGCTGATGAATTCAGTTCAGTATGTAGTGAAGCTTGGCCTTCAAAAGCATATCAGACCTGGCCAAAAGAGCAGTGTGAAACTGTCAAACTGGATGTCTTGACAGTTCTTCCAGTAAGCTGTTACTGAAGTAGAGACTAGTTGGTCTTTTACAGTACAACAAATTTAGCAGTCTGTGTTCAGGAACTAAACAGACTGAGCATATGGTTCTGGGCTTGGATGTCAGACGGAATGTTGTGACATTCATTCCTGACAGCATATGCTATATTGTTGGATGGTTAGTTTTTCTGTTTCAGGATTTTTCTCAGGCTATTCTTCAGGAATCCACCAGCTGATCTAAAATCTAGGAAACTAACAACTAAGCTACAATTAATGAACCTGGCAAATAATATATTTGTTAGCTCCTTAATAAGTGGAGATTAGTTTAACTTGTTACAACCTTAATTTAGGAAATACAAGTACATGACCAACAAACTGGAACAATGTAACAGATGATGTTCAAAACAGGATTGAGACATCGTGCTGATATCTGTGCAGGAAAACAACAGAAGTGAAGGTTATGGTGCACATAACTAAGTGTTCCTCCTTTCTAGGATGACATAGAAGGAGTGGTCGTGACACTGTGAAAAGGTGCACTTTAGTACAGAGTGTAATAACTGTCTTGCTGTAATAGGTACAATATTAGATCAGATGTCATGACTTGAAGTAGAACATCTGAATACTGACTACGCCAGAATTTCAAAGATCACACCTCCTAACCGCATGATTTTGCTCTCGTTTGCCCATTCTAATCAGAAAGCGTATTTTGAAAGTAAATGAGATCCTAAAGGATGCCTAAAGCGCTCTCGTTGTTTTTAGGATGGATGCCTAGTTTCCACTATCTGGTTCCTTCCTCACACTCTCATGCTATCAGATTGAACCTTAACTTGTCTCACACTCTCGTGCCAAAATAGTAAAACTACAATTGGAAACTAAAGCCATAACATAGTTAAATCATAATTTTGTACCTATTATTTCTATCGAGTCTCATCGGTAACGACGATCCTCATACGCCAGACTCAGAATAAATTATCAAGACATGATATTATTTGGGAACAACATAATTAAAACATTCAAAATTAAGAGCAACATGACATACAAGTAATTGAAGTAGTAAAACATACATATATCAAAAGCAGTAAAAAGAACCTGAAATTGCTTAAAATAAAATTGGAATTAACTTGAACTTGAATTTGAATTGACTTGAAAATAAAATAGCGGTCGGCTTGTTCTTCGATCCAAGAGTACAATGAATATGAAAATAAAATGAAACTAGAACAGGTGTGAGAATCCCTCTATATGAGTTATTGTCACTTTTATAGGTACTTTATGCTTAATTCTGAAACGTGATTTCGGCAGTGCTCCAACACTACCTGGATACCTTCCAAAGTCCCCCATAATCCTATTTATAGAGGTTTTAGACCTGGTAACTTCCTTGGATCATGCATCGGAAGTGGAGGGAAAATAGTGGATAAAAAATGGTTCAGAACTGCCCACTAGCGCAGTTTTGTTACTGTGCGATAATGGCGAACGCCATTAGGGGAATGGCGAACGCCATTCCTTCCATATTTTAAATGACGTGGCAACAAAGTAAATGGCAAACAAGATCTTCTAGATGGAGAATGTCGTCTGGACAGAATGCATAATACTTGCTCTTTTTCTCCTTTTTAGCTCCTATTTTGCTCATTTTTACGCGAGGCTTCAAAAACTTCAATGATATCGAATACTAGTTGCAAAACAAATAAAATGGAAGTAAAAGGCGATAAAATGCAATAAAACAAAGACAGATAACATGTGAAATGAGCCTAAAAACACGATACGATTTCTCGTTATCATTGGGACAATTTACTACCACTTATGAAATTCACCTGCAACAATAACTATCATACAAGTATTGAGATGACGCCATACAAGGCTCTGCATGGATGCAAATGTTAGATGTTGTTATGTTGGTACAAGGATGGTAAAATCTTGATTATGAGACCTGATTTGGTTCAACAGACGACTAAGAATGTCAAGTTGAATCAGGAAAGAATAAAAATAGGTAAGAGCAGACATATGAGTTCTGCGGATCAACAGAGGAGAGCTTTGGAATTTAAAGAAGATGATCATATGTGTTTGAGAGTGACACCTATGACTGATGTGGGCATATCATTGAGATCTAAGAATCTAACCCCTAAGTTCATCGGATTGTATCAAATCCTCCGACGTGTAAAACTCGTACCTTATCAGACTGCACTACCTCCGAATTTTGCTAACCTACATAATATGTTTCATGTATCTCAATTGAGGAAGTATATGGATAACCTTTCACATGTCACCACCCCTAACGAGATTCAACTTAAAGAAAATATTTCATTTGAAGTTCCTCTAATGAACATTGAAGATAGGAGTGTGAGTTACCTAGAGGCAATGAAATTATGTTAGCCGAGGTGATTTAGAATCAAACAATAGGTGATACTACGTGAGAACGAGATGATCGTATGAAGGATATTTACTCTGACATGTTTATGATTGTCTAGTCATGTTAGTTGACAAATTTAGACCTTAATAACATAAAGCCAGGTCGACCAATAGGAGGTCGTAAGTAGGATCGTTGAAGGGGGAAACCAAGAGAGTTGGGTCGATGAAGTAGGTGAGTATGTCAAAGTCGAAGGTCAGCTTACCATGATGGGAACTGATCGTGGGAAGTAGAAAGTGGGAAGTTACCAGCAACGTGGGTGACAGGCTCCGACATGTGGCACATCGTGAATGGGTCATAACCTCCTAGCAGTTATTTCTTATTACTATTTAAGTATATGTAATTTTCATTTCAAAAGGTGAAATTTTTGCAATAGGAATACACATGAAGTATCAAGCGTTTGAGAGAAAAAAGTTAACTTCCTTCAAAAATGTACTTCTGATTCCACCTTTATTTTCAAGTCATTTAACTTGTCAAGTTATTTTCGTTTGCTTCATTCATTTACATTTGTATCTTGTATTTTACCCTTCCTTACTTTTACTGCATTTCTATTTTGCAAGCACTTCAATTGTTGTTCTAGTGTTCCAAACACTTTACCAACTAATCCACCATATACTTAATAGACATCAGTCTAGGACTTTGTAGTCGGTCCTGCAAGTAAACCTCGATAGGAAGGCTAGAGATTATTGCATAAACAAATTGGCACATCCGGTGGGACACGTTATGTTCAGTATATGCAACTATGTAGTGGCAAGATGGTGTCACCATGACCACGCGAAGAAACGTCTTTGGGGGAGACACAGTTGCGTCACAAACAACCAATATTGGTTCCAGCAATATACCTGCGATTTCGACTGCATATAGTGGGCCAATTCTAACACCGTGTCAACCTCAAATGCCGATGCCGAAGGAGATGGGAACTTATGGGCAATATATGCCCAATTTTACAGTCCCCATGCACAGAACGTTGGGGATGTCAACATAGTTTATGGCAAGTATGCATAATATCGGTTTGACATTTAGCGAAACATCGTCATTGCCATTCCCACACTACCAGGGGTTAGGACCGTTGGCAAACCAATTTGGTCGACCCCCGGGTTTTGGGTTGTCATCTCAGTCAGTCCCAACTTTCACATCAAGTTTTGTCGCAGTCATGAGACAACAGATGAATGAAAGTAATCATGAGATGGTCCATATACTGACTTAGTAAATGGGTACCATATTGAGACCTTTAATCTAGGATTTGACCCAGAGTTACCAACAATTGGCAACTCAAATGACCTGAATAGGGCATTTCCTTTGGGCTCATAGAGCACAAGTTCATCAGAATCCCTTACCCCCACCTTGACTAGAAACCCCGGTCTGATAAGAGGAAATGACAGATAAAACTGTCGAACAAGAATACCAGGAAGTCGAACAAATCCCTAGGGTGGCTCAAAGTCCTCCCGTTATTTTAGTAAATAGGAACCAGGATCCTGACCATGTGGTCAGGCAGATTTGACAAGAGACAATGATTGAGGAGCAAAACATAGAGGCTATTGTTTAGTGGATTATAGTGCAAAATGGAATAAACCCAAGCCTACAGAGGCCGACATACTCTTCGTCTTTACAATATTTTTTTACAAATAGAATTTCCTAGGGGGTGGAAGGTCCTAAAATTCACCAAGTTCGTCAGAGATACCGAAGAATCTACCGTCGAACATGTTGCCAGATATTAAACTGAAGCTGGCGACATAGAGAATAATGAGGATTTGAAGATGAAATACTTTCCAAGTTCTCTTACAAAGAATGCATTCACTTGGTTTACGACACTGCCTCCACAGTTCATCCAAACATGGACGCAGTTAGAGAGATTGTTCCATGGACATTTTTGAAGCGCCGCAAAAAATACCGAGTCCCCGCTGGATTTTATTTATTCCAAAGGAAAGGGAAAATAGCGGTAAAACCCCAAATGAGAGAAATGGTCTCACAACCAAGAGCGGATTCGAAAGTCGGTTATGCAAGGGAAAGGTATTAACACCCCTCACATCCATGGTACTCCATGGGAACCACTTGTTCGTATTAAATACGTATTGATGTTGTTTATCTATAAGTTGCTTGCTATCGGGAATGAGATGAAAGAATGAGATAGGGAGAAAATAAGTTTTAAATTAGTATGCTCGCCAAGGATTTGGGCATTTGTGCCTACGTATCGTCATATGTGCAATGAGGAAATCAGAGCTCCGTAGTTCGGCTCAAAAATGGAGTATTTGTATGGTTGTTTTTACTGAACAATATTGACATCCGTGTGCTACTGTTCCCTTACTTGTATATCTGTCATGGGAGTGGAAAGTATTTGCTTGTTTACGGTAAAGTGGATACGCTTGGTTCGCCCTCTAGCAGTTAAACATTACTTGCTCGCACATGGAGGCTTAAGCTTCGTTCACGGTAGAACGAAAGTAACACGTCCTTATTGAAAGGTTTTGTAGAGAAAGCCCTAAAGCAAAAGATGATTTGATTTGTTGGGATTGATTTTATGTACTGATACAAGCATCATACCCTTAGCTAGATATAGTCAACGGTCCAAGAACTCGAGAGTTGAGAGGATAATATTGTCCTAACCATTCTTTTTCATCCAAAAAAGACATTTGAATTGTGAAAAGAGTTTGGCAAGTCTAATCGTTGGAACTTAGAGGGATATAAGTATCTGACCCTTGACTAAGTATGGTCAACAATCAGAGTACTTGGAATTGGGAGGACAATGGAGTCCTAACTACTTTTTTTCTCCCACATAACACCTAGATCTAACTTGTTTGAATCATTAGATGTTTTAAGGGGGAAAGTCAAGTGTCGGGTCCTCAAGCTAGGTACCGCCAACAACCCAATTTCTTGAATGTTATGTACAAACACGTACACCCCATTTGGCATTCCAATTTGTTATGAAAATGGTTTTGAAAAAGGTACTTGATGTTGGATCGAGCATTTGAATTTATTATGAAAAGTGTGAGTGGAGAATGGAGGTGAGAGATCAAATAAGGTTGAGAAGAGAGTGAAGAAGAGATGATATAATGGGTTTGAGAAAGGAATGGAGGGGGTCTGTATGTCGCAACCTGAAAAATACAGTGCGAAAAAAAAACAACCGGCGAAAGAAAAAGACAGAAGAGTCGCCACCGTGCGTTATTCATCCCAAAGGAGGGAAAGGAAACGCTCGAAGTAAACCTGAAAAAAGGAAAGGACAAGACAGGGTCTCGCAACCAAATTTTGGGTTCGGGAGTCGGTTATGCGAAGGGAAGGTATTAGCACCCCTACGCATCCGTAGTACTCTACGGGATCCACTTTTGTAGTTCTTGTCTAAAGGGTGTGGGTTTATCTTGTGCTTTTACCAAAAAAAGGGTTAAATGAAAATGACTCGCGCGGATGTCGCATCCACTGCATACGTATCTCATCTGAATATGAGAATCAGAGTCTTCGTAGCTCGGCTGACCTATGGGGTGGGGGGATGTGTGCTCGCTAAGACATCGCGTCTTATGCCTACGTATCTCATCTGGCCTGAGAATCAGAGCAAAACGTAGTTCGGCTAACTACGGGGTTATGGATTGGGTTTTTGACGAACGACGTTACTACGCAATCTACCGAATGCTCGACCTTTGGAGACTTACTCGCCTGTAGTAGAAGGAGTTAGAGTGTTGCTTTGGGTTTTAGGGTTTGGGATGCTCGAGGGAAAAAAGGCAGTCCTTGACGAAGGAACCGCGCTACCTGCAGGGATATGAATACAAAACACAAAACGTGTATCTCAAAGTAAAATGCCACCAAGGGGCTCAAACGTTGCCTCATATCGAGGTCTTCCAGCTAGGAAAGCAGTAAAATGCGGGAAAAATGTAAAAGTACCACGCGGATAAAGATCCGAAGTAACAGCAATTAGAGGAGTAAGAAACCCTGAGATCCTTCCAAGCTAATGCTATCAAAGAAAAGTGAGTCAGTACAGGTAATCGGAATGAACCTCCAGGGGTTATCCCACAAATAAAGTGGGAAACCACGCAAGTTATCCCTGCAAAAGTCATGTGAGCCCTCACAAAAATTCAACAAAAGGGTTAGTGAAACACCATAAGCATTTTTTTCATGAACAACAGTATGGTTTCAGAAACCTCAAACCCTGTGGCATACACTCAAAAATTAAAAGGTTAAACATTCAAGGCATTGTTTATACATTCATATACATATTAAACCCATGGGCGAAAAAACCTAATGAAATTCATCCATCATACCTCATACATTAAGAGTATTCAACTTCAAAGCAAAAGGTAATGGGAATAAAGGCAAACCTGATTGGAGAGCTTGATTGAAATTGAGTTGCACCCGTGAGGTTTACAAAACAATCTTCAGGGTTTATGTGAGGCAGAGGTGATTCTGTGTAGTTGAGTTCCCTTCGGGGTTTGGAGGCTGCTCTGAACTCCGTTAGGTCTTCTCTCACTATCTTTTTCCTCAGGGTTTTGTTCCAAGGAAACCTCAGAGTATTTTGCTTCTCCTCAAAATCCCCCTTTGTTCTGTGTTCTCTCAAGTGAAACCTTAGTATTTATAGACTGAATTTCATGGTTTTGTGGGCTCAAATGAGAGAGACCCAAGTCCAAAAATTTTTTATTATATTTTATTTATTTAATTATTTATTTAATTAATTAATTAATAAAAAAATTTATTAATTTTTTTTATTTTTTTGTAAATTTTTTTTTGTTTTTTTTTGTTTTTTTGTTTTTTTTTGTTTTTTTTTGGATCTAATTCTGATTGAAATGATGAAATGCAATATGAAATGTTAAATGAATGCATGAATGAGGAGGGCAAATTTTGGGGTGTTACAATGTGGATAATCGATCATCGAATGGATGGAGAATGCTTGATGTTGGATTAAGCATTCACGTTGCAATGGTGTGAGTTTTATTCGGAAAATAACTTGACGTTGAATCAAGTACCTTTTGTTTCTTTTGAAATTCTTTATTTATAGTTTTGTATTTTATCTTGGTTATTAACATGCATGATAAACTAACTAGAAAGCAATAAATCTAAGTTATTACATGACTAGAGGGTGGGTGAACATTTAACTCATAAAAGGGGGATCCATACAATACAACATGAAGGCATGAAAGGAAAATACAATTTACAAATCATGTGTCATGCCTAAACCATACAAGTGGCATGACACTTCAAACAATACAAACTAATAAGTAAAATAATAGGGATAACTTGGATGGTTTGGATCTCTCACCCACGTGCCACCAAAAAAACACAATGGTTAGTATGCATTAATAAAATGGAATTAAAATGCTAATTCAAGTGAATGAGATGGTATGATGAAAGGACATAATGATCATGGTGGGAACAATGGATATACTAACACATCATATCAAATCGAAATATCATTTTCAATTTGGATCTAATAACCACAATCAAGGAAATTGAACAATTAAAATGGAATTAAAGTCAAGACATGAATATGGAAGAATTAATCAATTTTTATTCCTAAGCATGAATTAAAAGTCAAGAATTATGGGGAAATTCTAATCAAAAGTTAATATGGCTAATCAAGTATTTTTTAGGGAGTTTTTTCATGGTTAACAAATGGATTAACAAACAAACAAATCCTAATCATGTTAAAATCTAAATCTACTCAAATTTCTAACATGAAAAAAATAGACAATTAAATGGATCTTATTATCAATTCTAACAATCCACAATTAAATCCTAAACAAAACCATTAACAATTAATCAAAATAATATTCTAAACTCTATTCCAACATGATCAAACAATTATCAAAAATCAAAATTAAATGGAAATCTATAATTCAACAATATCAAAGGTGATTATCTAATTAATTCTAAAATCAACAATCGGAATTAATATCAAATTAATTCTAAAATAATTATCACAATTAAATTCTAGACTATACCTAATTAATATTCTAAGATCCTACAATTAACTCTGATTAATCCTAGGATTATATCTAATATCATCTAGAATGGGCCTTGGATTTGGGATTGCTCCAGGCCCAAACGCCAGGGAGGGTGCACCGGCTGTGGAGTGTGTGGTTTCCAGAATTCGTTTGGGCCTAATGTGAAGGCCCAAGGGTGAACATAATACAAAGCAAAAAGATCACTCATCTTCCTCTCCTTCACGCTCAGTAACTCGCCGATGGCTTGGTTAAAACAATCGCGGCGGCCAGCTTGGCCGCGGGGGAAACATAGCCCTATGTCCAAACGCCACTCCAGACAATGGACGTGAATCCAAGCACATGAGACACATCTAGACACCAACTCCGATTTCAAGATGATCTCAACACCCTTCCCAGGTCCGATTTTACAAACAAGAAAAAAATTCACAAGAATAACAAAAAGCTTAAGGCTCAACACCAAGTCGGAATCGAACGAAGCTCGTGGTGCTTGATCTCATATGCGGAATGGAAACGAAGTAAGGAAAGGAAAAGGCCTACCAGATTCATCAATTCGTCGCGACATGTTGGTTAAGATGAGGAGTGTGCTTCGTGTTGTTGTTGTTGTTCGTCGTGGAGTATCGTTGATCACAATGAAGATGAATGCGTTCGATTTCCGATTGCGATCTCGTCGTGAAGCCTCCGTTGCAAGTTGGTATGCCCCTCTTCCTTTTTTCCTTGATTCCTCGATCCTTCTTCTCACGCGATCTTCTCATTCTTCGATATTCCGTATCCGTTGAGTTTGCTTTGTGATCTCGTGGCGCAGATGATTATGGAATCGAAGCAAGACGATGAACGGTGCGTGTGGAGCTTTCGTAACAGATGTGCGAGTTCATCACGATCCAACTCAGAAGAGATATAAACGGTTAGTTATCCAGAAACCGTTTCTGGTCCAAAAAAGAAGAAGAAGTTTGTTATCGTTGGTGGTTAGGGAAGATTGAAGCGGAAGTTTGTTATCGGCGGTGGTTATGGAAGATTGAAGTGGAAGTTTGTTATCGGTGGTGGTTATGGAAGATTGATTCAAGAAGAGGTTTGTTAGCTCCTGAAAATAAAATGGAAAAGGAAGGTTCAACCCTGTTTCGCTGCTCATTCTTCTGTTTTGAACGAGTTTCGCGTTTTGTATTCATTGCTTTTGCAGCCACTGTTAATGCCGTTTGCAGTTGTTGTGTTTTGCCGTTTAACCTTAGCTCATCGTTTTGTAATGGATGCTCATGCGTTTGGATTTCCGTTTCGCAGCTCACGCTTTGCAGCTTGCTGCGTTTTGGTAGCAGCTTTTCAATTTGCTTCCGTCGTTTGAGTCATAGCTTATGTGGCTTACACTGTTCACGCAGTTTCTGCTTTGGCACTGTCGTTTCTGGTTTCGTTTTCGCGTTTTTGGAGTACCGTTTACATGCTGTGTTTTGATGTTGGTATGTAAGTTACAGCTTTATGGAAAATTATACTTAAACAAATACTACTCCGACCTGATTTATAAGCAAAAAAGACAAATTTTACGCTTATTAAGAAAGATACTTAAGTGCATTTAAGTTTCTTAATTTTATGTGAGAGAGACAACACAATTACTAGTATACCCTCAATTAAATTGTCTTCTAGTAACAATAAAGTAATTAATGTAAGAATACTTTTGGAATAAATGCATTAAATGAACATAGATTTGTTGACATTCGCTTATATTTAAGGCCAATTTTTTTTAAAGACTTTTGCTTATAAATAAGGCCGGAGGGAGCACTCTATCAGCCCTGTAGATTATGGATTTTTGAAAAATGGATTTAACAATTGGGTTTAATCGATTAATGGATAAGAATAGATTATTGTTTTGGTAAATGGATAATGAAAAATTGGTTAATGGTAAATTGGTTTAAGATATGGATATGAAGAAAATGGATGATTGTTGGATTAGGTAAAATAATGGGCTTTATTAAAAAAATAAGGAATGGGCTTTATTAAAAGAGTAAGGAATGGGCTTTATCACTCTTAACAATCATGGTCCATCAAAAAAGAATAAAACGAAAATGATTGAAATTCTAATGAATCGAAACCGAACTCGATTTTAAAATGACGTAATCCTAAAATTAACTTGAAAAAAAGAGGAAATGGTTTCTAACAATTAAGAGTTAAACTGCACAAATCCAATCTAACCTCAAAAATTGATTTAAACTTCAAAACTTAATTTGAACCAAAATTGAAGCTAAAATCGACTTGAAAAAATAAATTGACATAATGCTGACTGTAATGATAACATGCAATGAACTGATGAATCCAACTGACACTTCTTGTAAATCGAATTGAACCATAACCAAATGAATGAAAAATCAAACCACTTATGCACCAGAAACACCTGACCAAGAACCAAATAGCCAACCAAGAATGGTCATGGATCAGGACTCAAATGAGATATAAAACCATACGGCCACCTGATTAACAACATAATGATCAAGGCATGATCATGCTGATCAAATGCCTCAAAGTCAGACAATTTACCAAGCAAATGAAATTATTCACTAATGACATACACCAAGGGATTAAGGTTTGATTGCTTGAGCTACCTTTAGCTGCAGAGAAACAACCCATTTTCCACTAGGTGCAAGCGCAAAGCTTGGAATCCAAGATACCTGTCCTCTTGTATTGGACCATGATTATGCAAATGAAATGAAATGTCTATAAGGCTATACAAATGATTAGGGTTAGTGACCTAGATGAACTTTGTGAAGGCTAGGGTGAATTTTGGGGTATGACAAGTTTTACATGGGACAGCCGAAAATAAGTCTGAAAGAACTAGCCAACATCAAACGAAAGACTGTTGAGTCAGTTCATCAGTACCTAAACATGTTTAGATTGTTGAAGGCTAGATGCTTTACTCAAGTCCCTATGCACGAGTTAGTCGGGATAGTCGCAGGCGGTTTAGATTATTCTATCAGAAAGAAATTGGATACCCAATATCTAAGGGATATGGCGCAATTAGCTGACAGAGTCCACACATTGAACGCTTGAAGCTGAAAAGACCAAAACTGGTCGATACCATAAGAAATAAAATGTGTCCTATATAGCAATTAAGGAATACTCTTCGTACGATGAAGAGTTGGTCGACGAATGCGAGGTCAACGTGGCTGAACTCAAGCCTGGACCTCCTTATACGTGTAAACTTTTAAAACCATTGAATGGGAAAAATCCCATTGAAGCAGAAAAAATAGATAAATACTTTGCAAAGACTTACACGTTTAATGTATCTAAGTGCGACGAGATATTTGATCTATTGGTTAAAGATGGTTAAATCGTTGTTCCTCAGGGTTTAAAGGATCCCCCTCTAGAATAGAAAAAGAAAAGGGGATTCTGTAAGTTTCATAATTTTCTTGGTCATAAAACTTATCAATGTGCTCTTTTCAGAGACTTGGTGCAAAAAACATTGAAAGAAGGAAGGCTTAAATTTGGCGAATGGCCAAAGATGCAAGTGGACTCTGATCCTCAGAAGGTTGAAGAAGCCTTGTATTTTGAACCTCTTGAATGCATGCTGGTGGAGACTATTGATGGTCTCATGGAGTCTTTAGATGTTGTGTCTCTAGCTGAGTCTTTTGAAGTATTAATGGTTAAAACTACTGATGGTTTCGACAAGAGAGCTAGAGATGGATTGGAATCAGCTTATCCCCAAGCAGGCGAAAACCTAACAAATTTCCAAGAGAAACGCAAAGTAAGTGGGTCAAAAGCTATAATATATCCGAAGTGTAGCGATGTGTTCGACGAGAAAGCCACTGAAAGATTGGAAGATGACAAAAAGAAGGCATCGGAAGAAGAGAAGCATGTAGTCCCCAGATTCATGTTCGACAAATATGGAGCACCACGTCGAAACGAAGAATATAGGAGGCAGTTCCAGCAGCCTCGACCAAAGACTTTCCTTCCGCCATCAGATATCCCACAGGAGAAGTGGGTGGAATCGGTGCACTAGAAGGGGGCAAGAGGCCAAAGTGGGGAGTCCTAGATTTAGAGAAAGAAATAGTGATGCTAGAAAGGAAGGTCGAAGCAAGGGGTTATGTAGTCTCTCCCAACTACAAAGGAAAAAACCCAATGACCAGAACATAATGAAAGTCTACCAACGAAACAAAAAAGTTGGGAAAGAGGCTCCAACTTCACAGTTGAGGCATGTCGAAACCTCTGCACAAAAGAGGAAATTCCCCAAAGTAGTATGGGTAGAAAAAGGAAAGATCGTGGCTAATCAGACAATTGCCCTGACTGTTGATCCTACAGGGAAAAAAGGAGTGGTATCTTCCCAAAGTATGAAATGTTCGTCTCAGGTCGAGAAGGAGAAAAAGCCATAGGATGTGCTTAAATCGAATGAGGAGGAGCCTGAATACTCCCTTCAGTCAAAGGAGGGGGGGCATGAATACTTTCCCCAATCCGGTGAAGAGTTAGACGAGGATATGTACGACGATACTAATAATGAAACTTATGGTGACGATTTCATTGTGAACTACGACATTGTATCAGTGTTTCCTGCTGAATACGATATGGTGTCAGAAGTCTCCGAAACAGAGGAGGACTTTACGCTAGACGAAACTGTTAAAAGTAAACCATTGTGTTATTATGTTATGAATAATGGCGTGGTCGAGGAGAAAAAGGCCATGTTTGAAATACCTAGCCCCGGGATGATGTACCATTGATCGCTATATTCGCAAGTGCACGAATCACGCCAGAGTAATATAAAAGATTATCGATCCCACAAAGACCAAATCGTCAATCTATCGATTACTATTGTTACGATGTTTATCTAAGGCGGTACAAATGAGATATTGATGTCACAAAATAACAGTAAATAAAGAAAATGATAAATACAATGCAGATAAAGATATGCTTGAATGTATTTCACGTCAGTTAAACGATGCTTTGATTGTCTAAATAGAACTACGTATGGGGCAATATTTTCTACTCTTGAAAATAATGCATTTAACAGAAATGGTCGCTTTCGCGTATTCAGAACCGAGTTTACCCTTAAATTAAGGCCTTTTATTGTCACTTATAAAAGGTGCGCAGAATGCTAAAGTAGTAAACCTATTTTTAAGAAATAAGACTCGTAAGCTTAGTTGAAAAGTGATTTTGATTCAGAAAGTTTACCCGAGGAGTTTCCTGATTTTAAATCTATCAACGCGTCCGAAAACAGTTTCAAAAATCGTTTTTCCTTAAAGTGATAAAAATTCCTAGTCAACTAAGCCAGGGTGCTTTCGCACTCCTTGAGTAATTAAAATTAACCAAGTTTGTTTCAGACAACTCGAATTAAAAATCAAAACAGCCCCTAAAGCATTTCTACAGATGCAATATGTGAAACATCTCTTTAACCGCGATTCTTACATTCTAACCTTTGAAAGATTTAGCCAGACATGGTAATACAAACAAATACTTTAGATGTTTTTGTTTGGCTGCATTTTGTGTTAAAACACTTACTGTACTCTGATGTCTTGACTGATGTCATGACATGCTTGAGTAGTATGCTGCAGGATTAGCTAATACATGATTTACTGAATGTCAAACTGAATGTTATGACATTCATCCCTGACAGCAGATACTGAATTATAGGCTAGTTAGTTTTTCTGTTACAATTCAGTATTTATTTCAGGCTATTTTTCAGGAAACTAACAGCTGAGTAAGAGACCTAGCATATAGCCTAGTTTCTGGATGTCAAACTGAATGTTATGACATGCATTCCTGACAGCATATGCTAAAGCATAGGCTAGTTAGTTTTTCTGTTATGCTTCAGTATTTATCTCAGGCTATTTTTCAAGAATCTAACAGCTGTGCTAAAATCAGGAAACTAACAACGGTCTAAAATTAAGAGACCTAGCATATAGCCTATTTGTTAGCACCCTAATGTATGGAAATTAGGTTAACTTGCTTTACCTTAATTTTAGGAAATTCAAGTACAAGGCCCAAGTGCTGCAGTATAAAAGGATGGCAATCCTACTTTCAGCATCTCAGGGGTTTGAAGCGTGAAGACTTTATTATATCATCATATATCACTGTTGTACTTTTATTGTGTCTTGTATTAGGTTTTACTTGTGAGCCAAGCAATTATCACCTAGATGATTGCATTTGACTAGGGTGTCTATTGAGTTGTAATAGTTGTGTCACTCTAAGCTTTTAAGCGTGAGTGCTGTGTTTCTTAATTAAAGCTTTTAAGCACAATCAAGAGTTGTTTGAAGTATAACTTCACCACTGACTTTAAACTTATTAAAGGTTGTAATCACTGCTGTGATTGAGGGGGAGTGATTAGGAACTCAGGTCTTAGTTTATATTGAAATTGCAGGGTAGGTCTTAAGTGATAGGATTAAACAGTTGGTTTAAGTCCTGAATTAATACCTCTTATAGTGGATTTCCTCCTTGGCTTGGTAGCCCCCAGACGTAGGTGTGTTTGTCACCGAACTGGGTTAACAATTCTCTGTGTCACTTACTGTTTTTTTTCATTTACCTTCTGCATACATTACCTGTCTGCGCAGAATTGGATGTCATAACATCCAGTGTGGCATCGATAGTCTATTACTAGAATTTCAATTGGCATTAGAGCAGGCACCCTGCTTGTTAATTTCTGGGTGAGATCTAGGGACATTACTTTCTAGTACCATGGACAGGGATGTAGGATTCTCAAATAGACCACCCATGCTGGATGGTTCTAACTATGGTGACTGGAAACCTCATATGATAACCTTCTTGAAGTGTCTAGATAGCAAGGTCTGGAGAGCTGTCAACAAAGGATGGGAACATCCCACGAAGGCAGGTAAAGATGGAATCATCATGCAAATTCCTGAAGAAGAGTGGGACAAAGAGCAAGAGGCATCAACCCTTGGAAACTCTAAGGCCTTGAATGCACTGTTCAATGGGATAAATAAGAACATTTTCAGACTGGTGCATCACTGTGAACTGGCTAAAGATGTTTGGGATACTCTCAAAACAACTCATGAAGGTACCTCCAAGGTAAGGATGTCTAAACTTCAGATGCTGACTACTAAGTTTGAAAATATGAGGATGAAAGAGGACGAGACTATTCATGACTTCCACATGAATATTCTTGAAATAGCCAACACGTCTGGAGGCTTAGGAGAGAAAATGTCTGAAGAAAAACTTGTAAGAAAGATTCTCAGATCATTGCCCAAGAGATTTGCCGTGAAGGTTATTGTTGTAGAAGAGGCTCAAGATATTTGCAATATGATGGTTGATGAGCTTATTGGTTCTCTCCAAACTTTTGAAATGGGCTTGTGTGAGAATGTTGAAAAGAAAAACAAGAGCATAGCTTTTGTATCCAATACTGAAGAGGATTCAGAAGAAGGAAATATTGGAGGTGATGAAAGTATATCAGAAGCTATAGCCATGCTTGGAAGACAGTTCAACAAGTTCATAAAGAAGATTGATCAAAAAGGTAGATCAAATGTCAAGAACACTTCATCTGACATCAGTAGAAGATCAACATCTGAAGAAAAGTTCAACCAAGGCAAGGGAATCCAGTGTCATGGATGTGAAGGTTTTGGACACATTGGAGCTGAATGTCCTACCTTCCTCAAGAAGCAAAAGAAGGGAATATCTGTCACCTGGTCTGATGGAGACTCTGAGAGTGAATCAGAAGGAGAATCTGCAAAACATGTCACTGCACTAACTAGTGTCTGTGCCTCTGATGATGAATCAAGTGGAGATGAACTTACATTTGATGAACTTGCTGCGTCATATAAAGAGTTATGTGTCAAAAGTGATGAAGTGTGTATCCAAGGAGAAAAGTAGAAGAAACTCATTAAGGAGCTGGAAGCTGAGAAGAAGAAGCATCTGACAGTCATAGATGGTCTAAATGGTGAGATAACCTTGCTGACCTCTAAGCTAGATCAAATGACAAAATCCATCAGAATGCTGAATAAAGGAACTGACACTTTGGAAGAGATTCTAAAGATGGGACAGAAATCAGGAACCATGTCTGGTTTAGGCTTTGTTAAGGAAACCTCATCTGAATTCAAAAGCTCAAGGGTTGAAGTTCAGAAACTCAAGCAGAAGTCACAACCAATGTCACAACATCATGGAAACAGGAGGATTAACCATCAAAAGAAGAAATTTCAAAGATGGAGGTGCCACTACTGTGGTAGATTTGGTCACATAAAACCCTTCTGTTACAGGTTGCATGGTTATCCTAACCAGACCCCTCAAGTCAGACCTAAGCAGAAGGCATATAAGCATAATGCCCCCATCAAGAAACAACAATGGGTTGCTAGATTAGCTCACACATTTCTTAGGGCATCTACCAAAGAAGACTGGTATTTTGATAGTGGTTGCTCAAGACATATGACTGGGATGAATAACTTATTGGTAGATATACAACCTCATACTACCAGTTATGTGACCTTTGGTGATGGAGCTAAAGGAAAAATCAAAGGTGTTGGTAAGCTGAACAGTCCTGGAGTTCCAGAACTGAATAATGTGTTGTTAGTAAAAGGACTAACTACTAATCTCATAAGCATAAGCCAGCTATGTGATCAAGGCTTCTATGTACAGTTCACCAAGGAAGAATGTGTTGTGACAAATGGAGAAAATAAGGAAGTTATGAGAGGATCCAGATCCAAAGATAACTGCTATCTGTGGGAACCTAAAGTCTCAAACGACTCCTCAATGTGCTTCTCAGCCAAGGAAGAAAAGAAAGTGTGCTGTGGCAAAAGATGTGGTGCTGATGGTTGGATGCTGGCAGTCCTCATTGATGCCTGTTTGTAATTCTTTGGGCTCTTAATGAGTTCCTTGGATTTGTTCATTATCTCAGTTATCACTGCTGTTTATGATGATGATTTGTACTGCTTAACTATTATGTTTTAACATGTTTAATGTTATAACATCTGTCCTAACATTCTCTGATAGACTAATTGACATTTATTTTGTCTAATTTGTCACCTTTGGTCAATTTTGACTAAAAAAGGGGAGAAGTGTTGATAAGTGTTGATGTGGAATGTGGAAGCAGTTGTGTATGTAGCTGAACTGACGGATAACTATTATTGAAGGAAGTGCACAGGTGTTAAAACAAGAATGTTGTTCTGTTTACAGATGTCAAAAAGGATGTCTGATATGGTGCACAGGTGTTACTGTTGAAGCAGATGTCAGAATGACATTCTGGATGGTACAGGTGCTGGAGTTACAGTAGCTGTTATTTGATGTATACACAGATTTAGCTGTTATTTGATGTTGAAGCAGATGTCAGAATGACATTCTGGCTGGTACAAGTGATGGAGTTACAGTAGCTGTTGTATGCACAGATTTAGCTATTATTTGATGTTGAAGCAGATGTCAGAATGACGTTCTGGCTGGTACAGGTGCTGGAGTTACAGTAGTTGTTATTTGATGTATGCACAGATTTAGGGGGAGAAGCAGTACCCTTATGCATTTGTGTGTCTTACTAGTTGCATCCATAACTAGTAATTCTGTTTTTGTTGCACAAATTTAGGGGGAGGAGAAGTAACCTTGTGCATATGTGTATTACTAGTAACTATAAAGCTAGTAATTGTGTTGCTTATGCTGCTGTTTAAACTACTGTTATGTTGTTTAACTACTGATAGTTTACCTTGTGAACAAAAAGGACAGATATAGGTTTTAGCCAAGGAGTTTGTTGATTCTTAGTGTTGGCAGCAATTTTGGTAAAACAAAGAGTGTTCACAAGATGTTGTGTGTGATGTCTTAACATAAGATATCCTATGGACCTGCTGGAGTTCAAGAACATGTTCATGTAGGATTGTTTCAGAATGTCATACACAAGGTCATGGCATCTGATATGGGATGTACCTGCTGGAGCTTAAATGAAAGACATGTTCATGCAGGATTGTTTCAAGATGTCATACACAAGGTCATGGCATCTGATATGGTTGTACCTGCTGGAAGTTATAAAAGGAATTATTGAATTATGCAGGATTTTTCCAGGATGTCAGACCCGATGTCATGACACCCTGTACACAGAACATTCAGTGTGAATGTCTGGTGTTTTGTGATTGCACACTTAATGGCAATTTATGTATGATTGAAGATCTGATTTGTGGTTGTAATTTGTCACTCTAAAGTTGTTAAGCAAGAGTGTGTCTACTTGATCAAAGCTGATCAAGCGTGTGTCGTCTTGATCAAAGATGGAAAGCAAGATCAAGAGCATGTCTTCTTAATTAAAACTGTGAAGTTAAATCAAGCTTGTGTGTCTGAAATTTGCTTGTAATTTTATTTTTGTTGGTCTGTAATATTAAGTGTTGCTTTGGCAACATTTTTGACAAAAAGGGGGAGTAACACATGCACCCCAGGACAACAAATTTCATTGAAGTTGAAGGTCCTCTAAACAAGAGGTTATGTTGCTGTTTGCTATCTACTTATGCTGCTGCTGTTTGAAGTTTAACTTCTATGTGTGCTGAGTGTGTTGCTGTTTGTGCTGCTGCTGTTTGAAGTTTAACTTCTATGTGTGCTGAGTGTATTAGCTAATTTGATTCTCTGCTTGGATGTGTTCTTTCTGCTGCTGTGAACTCTGTTGTGATGCCAAGTTGGTTTAGCCAAAAATTTGCCAAAGGGGGAGTTTGTAGATGTTTTTGTTTGGCTGCATTTTGTGTTAAAACACTTACTGTACTCTGATGTCTTGACTGATGTCATGACATGCTTGAGTAGTATGCTGCAGGATTAGCTAATACAAGATTTACTTAATGTCAAACTGAATGTTATGACATTCATCCCTAACAGCAGATACTGAATTATAGGCTAGTTAGTTTTTCTGTTACAGTTCAATATTTATTTCAGGCTGTTTTTCAGGAAACTAACAACTGAGTAAGAGACCTAGCATATAGCCTAGTGTCTGGATGTCAAACTGAATGTTATGACATGCATTCCTGACAGCATATGCTAAAGTGTAGGCTAGTTAGTTTTTTTGTTATGCTTCAGTATTTATCTCAGGCTATTTTTCAAGAATCTAACAGTTGTGCTAAAATACAGGAAACTAACAACTGTGCTAAAATTAAGAGACCTAACATATAGCCTATTTGTTAGCACCCTAATGTGTGGAAATTAGGTTAATTTTCTTGACCTTAATTTTAGGAAATTCAAGTACAAGGCCCAAGTGCTGCAGTATAAAAGGATGGCAATTCTAATTTCAGCATCTCAGGGGTTTGAAGCGTGAAGAATTTATTATATCATCATATATCACTGTTGTACTTTTATTGTGTCTTGTATTAGGTTTTACTTGTGAGCCAAGCAATTATCACCTAGATGATTGCATTGGACTAGGGTGTCTACTGAGTTGTAATAGTTGTGTCACTCTAAGCTTTTAAGCGTGAGTGTTGTGTTTCTTGATTAAAGCTTTTAAGCATAATCAAGAGTCATTTGAAGTATAACTTCACCACTGACTTTAAACTTATTAAAGGTTGTAATCACTGTTGTGATTGAGGGGGAGTGAGTAGGAACTCAGGTCTTAGTTTAGATTGAAATTGCATTGGGTAGGTCTTAAGTGATAGGATTAAATAGTTGGTTTAAGTCCTGAATTAATACCTCTTATAGTGGATTTCCTCCCTGGCTTGGTAGCCCCCAGACGTAGGTGTGTTTGTCACCGAACTGGGTTAACAATTCTCTGTGTCACTTACTGTTTTTTTTCATTTACCTTCTGCATACATTACCTGTCTGCGCAGAATTGGATGTCATAACATCCAGTGTGACATCGATAGTCTGTTACTAGAATTTCAAATACAACGATATTGAACATGATGAAAAAAAGTTTAGAATGTAAGGCGTGAAGAACAAGTAAAGCGTGTAAGACAATTAAAACAAGCAATAAAGATAATGGCGAGAAAATTAAATAAAGTAAAAACAATGGCAGGAAATTAAATAAAGTAAAGCATGACAATGAATTAAATAAAGTAAGGCATGACAAGTAAAATAAAAAGGCGATTAAATTAGAACCTGCTCCAAACGGAGGCTTTAAATCTGGTACAAGGAACTAAATGAACCTTTGACTTTGAAAATAAAGATGACGGTAAAATCAAAGTGCTCCAACTCAATTACACTAAGGTGCGATAACCCCTCGATGTGACGGATTACCGCTTTTACAGATGATATTGTAGTCTTAGTGTTATAAACTAAGTAGGATGATTTGGAAGTGAACTAGAATGACCTATTTATAGAGGAACTCAACAGCATGCAAAAACCAGGATGCCCTTCAACTGCTCTTTAGTGGGAATGTGGAATTCAAAGGTGGCGCCCGCCACCCCTTCATGGCGCCCTCCATGTGAGTAAATGGGGAAGTTCATGGAATCGTGGCAGTTTCCTCCTGGTTGAGGGACGATGTGTCATGGCTTCTCTTATAACGGCCGCTATGCAGAATGCCACGAGTACAATATTTGCCAAAAACCCTAAGTTTTTGGTCTTTTTGCTTCGTTTCTTCTACAAAGGTCCTGAAAGATCTAAATACCTGAAAACAACACAAAAGAAAGCATAACACAAGAAAAATGATAATAAAGACCTAATAAACATGTGGAATCCGAGTCAAATACGCGGTGCGATTCAGTGTTATCAAATTCTCCCACACTTAAACCTTTGCTTGTCCTCAAGCAAAACTCTTTATAACTCGTGCAAGAAAAACAGTATCAACCAGAGTTAATTCAAGGCTAAAAAAAGCTTATAAGTTCATTCAACGAATGTATCGGTAGGTACTAACGAATCGAACTAAGGATATTGTAGTGACACTTTCTGCAAATGCAGTCATAGGCTTCGTTCCTATACAAATCAATGCATATCACCCCATCATACCTAGGCCTTCTTTTCATCTTCTTCAAGTCCTTTTTTCATTCAGGTGCAATCACATTAAGCCCGTTATCCGTACATACTCATAGTAAGGTGACCGGTTAGTGATTATGATCTTAAGCATGGGGCTCTGATACATAAGTTGGTGTAACCCCTTTATTTAACCCAATTGTAGTTATGGGGGATTGGATCTTAATCCACCCTACCAAGTTCAGCACCAGATACCTCTGAACTAACCAATAACGGGCATATTATATATATATTATATATTATATATATATATATATATATATATATATATATATAATATATATATATATATATATATATATATATATATATATATATATATATATATATATATTTTCTGCATGTTTCGCAAACCTCTTTATTTTGCTGGGTTAAATGACCGTGTGAGAGTCACCTAGCCCGAAATTTCATACAACTAGAGAACAAAGCAATTTTTTTTATGATCATTCACTTATTTTCATCGGTCCCCTACGTAGAGCATGCTTAAGCCGGAGCTGATTGCAAGAATAAACTACTTAAGGACTTATTTGGAACAAAAATTAGGGCCACAACATATGGGGTATCGGGATCGACTCTTATAATCATGAAGCCTACGGTGTCAAGACGATATCGATTTTTAGAAAAAGTTTTCCCAAATCTTTTACATCCTGTCATAAACCTGTCTTATAGCCTGAATATTCAAAATACATTGTTTTCTTTGCTCACAATTTTTTTGGTAAGGCTAAAGAAATGGGAAAAGTACGGATACACCACACAGATGACTCGTCAAACACATGTTATTTTATTGAAAGAAAAGCAAACAACTAAAACACACAAAACATACTGAAAATAAAGGAAAGCGATAAAAATCCCCTCCCACACTTAAATCGAACATTGTCCTCAATGTTTTGATATGAGATAGGGTAGGAGTAACCTGAAAGAGAGAGAACTATGGCTGATCACCGACACTGTCACCGCCCTGGTCAGGATGCCTGGGTCGACAACTCCTGCTACGACGGCTAAGACCTTCCTGCAGCTGCCTAGAGAGACCTAAGAGAGACCCATGGGTGGCCTCGATAAGTCCGAAGTGCCGCTCATTAGCCTGTTGCTGGCGATACTGCTCATTAGTGATCGCAAGCAAGGACTCCGTGATAGTCCGATGTGCGCGCTCAGTACGCTGTTGGGAGGCTACCATAAAGCTCATATTATCAGTCAATTATTGGTTTATGGTATTTAGAAGGCCGTCACGCCTTTCTTCCCGAGCCAGGTGCTCGCGCCACATCTCCTCAGTGATGTAAAAAACAGGAGTGGTACCTGCAAAATAGTCAGAAGAAGGTGTAGTGTGTGTAGGAATATCATGAGCAGGGGACTGGTCGCGCCAGTCATACTCATCATCGGTCCCTTGCCCATCGTCCATAGGGACATTAGGTGGCAAAGGACCGATAAAAGGTGGAGCATCGAGATCATATGTCCAGTTCCTTGCATGTCGCACATCTGTATGTTGAGAGCAAGGTAAAACAACACTCGGTATAGCTACACCATGGACCATGAGGTTATAACGGCCTGCTTGCCGCACCTTGCACAATTTCATATCCTTCAAAAATTTCAAGTTAATGGTGCGGTGAGGGAGCGGTTCTAAGGTAGCTAACTCAGCGTTGAGATTTAGTGCTCTAGCAATAGAAGTAATTAATCCACCAAAAGAAATGGTTCCTCCTTTTTCCAAAATGACAGACATATGTGCAAGCATAAAAGGAACAGGATTGATCCTTCGATTAGTAAGGCAACCCTGTAAAAACAACAACTCATGAGCATTTACTTTATTAGAATTTTCCCAACCAAAAATAGTACATGCCAAAAGATATCGAAAAATACGGATGGTCGGGTTATGAATAGTGGAGGCTAAAATTCCTTCAAAAGAAGTGGCAACCACATTCGATAATCTATTCCAAAAGTTAAATGCTTCGAGTTCCCATTATGTATCTAAGGGTGTCTCACAATGACACCCTCTCCGTAAGGAATTCCTAACAAACCTGCTAAGGCGTCGGTAGTGTACTCATATTCAATGTTGAACATTCTAAAACATACGGTACCAACCACGCTAGCAGTGCCAGGATGAACGGTGTAAATTAGGGAACTCAAAAATTCCCTGGTCAGCCTATCATAGGTGGGTTCCTTATTATAAAAAATCTCATGCAGTCCTAAATTATCTAGCATATGAAAAACCCTATGATATGTCCCTAAAGTATACAAATATTCCTCATTTATATAACTGGTGGCGAGAATTTCCCGTGTTTGCAACTTTTGTAAAATTTTGTTCTGACGCTCTCCAGGTTTCCCTCCGTGAAGGATGATATTGTTGAATTCTTTTCCATCCATTGATGGTGAGTGAAGAGAAAATGGATTTTTATGGTAAGGAAGTGAAAATGGGATTGTAGTGGCTTTTTGGTGGAGGAAATTGATGAGTGAAGTTTGGGAATGATAATGGGTTGGAGTTAGAATGATGAAGTTGGGAATTTTCGTGGACTTCAATGGAGGTGGAAGGAGGAAAAAATGGGTTTTGAGAGGTTGAAGAAGGCAAAAATGGGGGATTTAGGGATTTTGTCCCGTAAATGGTACAGACCCCATGACGCCCGCCATCAATCCGGACTTGTTGTTTGGGCTGGGCTTGTTCCTTGCTCTTGGGCTACAACTTTTTCCTCATTTTGCAAAGGGGGTGTACATAGGCTTCCATAACATGCTGCCTTTTTGATTTTGATTAAGCTTGATAAATGACAAATTAGAAAAGTAAAGTAAAGTAAAAAGGAAATAAAAACATAATAATATATATAGGAAATAAAAACATAATAAAAACATAATATATATATATATTATATATATATATATATATATATATATTATATATATATATATATATATATATATATATATATATATATATATTATATATATATATATATATATATATATATATATGAATAGATAGTAATAAGTCATGTGTCGAGAGATGCTAGGAAAGGAAAAGCAAGCATAAAGTCAAAAAGAAAAAAACAAGCATAAATAATAAGTCT
The DNA here is from genome assembly GCF_024323335.1 of Lathyrus oleraceus. NCBI lineage: Eukaryota > Viridiplantae > Streptophyta > Magnoliopsida > Fabales > Fabaceae > Lathyrus > Lathyrus oleraceus. The sequence continues at coordinate 300,058,993 of NC_066580.1, read as the reverse complement.
AATAATGGGAAATAAGCAAAGCAAACGGCACCTCTCGGTCAGTGATATCATCAATGTCTAAGGAATAATGGAGTCTCCTCAACTTTGGATCCTCGGAGCTCTGCAATCTGGTGTCTAAGATCAGCGATCTCATTGTTCAGTATATCGGCTTCAGTGGCATGTGTGGCATCTGACACTTCGACCTGCAAAGCAACGTCAGCAAGCTCCTGGCGGAGCTGGGCTATCTCCATATGAAGCTTAACAAGCTCAGAATGCATGCTTGGACTCTGAAGATTTGGATTATTGGTGAGGATTTTGATTCTGGTAGGTGCTGGATGATGCTCTGCTTCAGGTGGGATTCTCTGCTCATCTACTGTCTCTCTTTGGCCTTCTATGGCATATGCCCAGTTGGTTTGATTATAAACACAAGTTACTTGAGGGTATGGTAAAGTAAAGTAGTGGATAGTCTCACCCTCGATCAAGAGCCTGTATTGATTTGGGTGGAAAGAAGATCTCCTAATGAGGCCACGGTCCAGACAGAAGTCAATATCCATCAAAGTATAACTGCAGTAAGATGTTAGGTGAAATAAGCTTCTATCAAGTCCTATGGCGGAGGCTATATGGGTTACCGTGCTTCCAACATGTATATGACACATAGCGGAGTGAGTATTAAGATAGAGACTCTCGATCAGAAAATCCTCGCAAGCTACTGGGCGTGACTGAGTGGTACAGTACATGAAGAAAATCTCTTCAGCACCTACGTGTGTATCAGTGTCACTCTTCCCCAGGAAGGTGTGGGGAATAATCATCTGAAAATATCTAAAAGCAGGATTATGGATCTTGTTAGAGATTTGGATGGAAGGGTCAGGGCTGCCTCCACATATAATGTCACTCCAGAACTTCTCAACGTCTCTACTCAGGAAATAGCTCACGGGGAGCTCAGATGAGGCATCATAAGTAGTCTGAAATCCAAGTAAGTCACTGAAACGCTTGTGGTTGAAGGTGTACTCTGTCCCAAACATCCTGAAATTAATGTAGCCACCATCACTAGCGTGACCAACATAGGGCTTGTAGTTCAGCGAGCTCAAGAACTCCAAGTAAGGTTCCTGTAAGTCACATGCATCGCTTCAGTATGTTCATCCCATTGCAACTGACTGCACAAATGCCTGACACTAGGCTCAATGCCTAATGCTTCCATGCAGCTTGAATCAGGATATCTGGTGGGCAGCATTGGACGCTGGGAAAGCATGGCGTAGCGTTGCTCCTGTACTGGGTCACGAAAGATCACTGGCATAGTGTCGAAATTCTCCATCCTGAAAAGTCAGGTTAAAAATAGAGGACACCTGAAATCGCAAATATTGCAACTATTAGTCTAAACATAAATATATATATATATATATATATATATATATATTATATATATATATATATATATATATATATATATAATATATATATATATATATATATATATATATAATCGAAATAGTAAAAGTGAAGTAAAGGAAAAAGAAATCATAGGTTGCCTCCCATGCAGAGCTTATTTAACGTCTTTAGCTTGACGATTTGAACTTTATATATCAGAGGTAGGAACCGGAGGGTCTATCAGAGTATGGCCAGGGCATTCTGTGGGGTTGTCACCTCCTTGATATTGCTTCAGTCTTTATCCATTTACCACAAACGGATTACAGGAATTGTTCCAGATTTCAACTGCTCCAGATTTGAGGATTTTGGAAACCTTAAAGGGGCATGTCCATCTCGAACGCAACTTACCTGGAAAAAGTCGTAATCTAGAATTGAAAAGGAGAACAGAGTCGCCTATATTAAAGTCCTTTTTCATAATCCTTTTTTCATGCCATGCTTTGGTTCTTTCTTTGTATATAATGGCATTCTCGTAAGCGTTCTTGTGGAGTTCCTCCAATGTGTGGATATCGAGGATTCACTTCTCGCCAGATGCTAGGTAATCCAAATTCAGGGTCTTGATGACCCAATATGCTTTGTGCTTAAGTTCAAAAGGTAAGTGGCATGACTTTCCATAGACTAACTGGTATGGTGTAGTTCCAATAGGGGTTTTGTAAGCAGTTCTGTAAGCCCACAATGCTTCTGTTAGCTTTTCAGACCAATCTTTTCTGGATATTGAAACAGTTTTTTCCAAGATTTGCTTAATCTCTCTGTTTGATACTTCCACTTGACCATTAGTCTGGGGATGATATGGTGTTGCTACTCTGTGTTTTACTCCATACTTTCTTAAGAGTTTATCGAATATCCTGGATATAAAATGTGATCCACCATCACTTATGACAAGTCGTGGTACTCCAAATCTGGAGAAAATATTTTTTTAAACAACTTGATGACTACTCTTATGTCGTTAGTGGGTGAGGCTATAGCTTCTATCCATTTGGACACATAGTCGACAACTACCAAAATATACTTGTTTCCCATCGAAGATGGAAAAGGTCCAATGAAATCAATACCCCAAACATCAAATAATTCCACTTCTTGGATGTTCTTCAAAGGCATTTCGTCGCGTTTTGAGACGTTTCCAGCGCGTTGGCACCGACCATATTGGACAATATAAGTATGGACATCACGCCATAGTGTTGGCCAATAAAGACCAACTTGAAGGATCTTAGCGTATGTCTTGGACGTGCTTGAATGTTCACCATAGGGTGAAGAGTGACAATGCTCTATGATATTTCTAACTTCTTCTTCTGGGACGCAACATCGAAAGATGTTATTTGTTCCTCTTTTAAAAAGGAGTGGTTCATCCCAATAGAAATGTCTTACATCTTTAAAGAACTTCTTCTTTTGTTGATGATTGAGGTCAGGTGGTATGATATCAGCGGCTAGATAATTCACAAAATCAGCGTACCATGGTACTCTGCTAATTTCTAAAATTGTTCCAAAGTTGTCTTTATCAGGTTCAAGGGGAATGGTATCTAACTTAGCTATCAATCTGTCATAGGTGAAATCATCATTTATAGGTAAATGGTCTGGCTTTAAATGCTCTAGTCTGAAAAGATGGTCAGCAACTACGTTTTTTGTTCCTTTTTTGTCTCGAATATCTAAGTCGAACTCTTGTAGCAAAAGGATCCATCTGAGTAACCTAGGTTTCGCATCCTTTTTGATACTATGCCAGACTATAATCTTAGATCCGATAAGATAAGACGTAAATTTATCAATTGCAAAAACTACAACTAGGAGTTCCTTCTCTCTTGTCGTATAATTAAGTTGAGCGACATCTAGGGTTCTACTAGCGTAATATATCACATGTAATTTCTTATTTTTTCTTTGTCCTAAAACAGCTCCTATAGCAAAATCGCTAGCATCACACATTATTTCAAAAGGTTGAGTCCAATCCGAAGTTTGTAAAATGGGTGCTGAAATTAGCGCTTGTTTTAAATGATTAAAGGCTTCGATACATTTTTTATTGAAAATGAATTCAACGTCTTTCATCAGAAGGCCGATCAGGGGTTTTGTTATTTTAGAGAAATCTTTGATAAAGCGTTGGTAAAAACCGGTGTGTCCAAGAAAACTTCGGACTTCTCTAACAGTCTTAGGAGGGTTAAGGTTTTCTATCACTTCTATCTTTGCTTTGTCGACCTCAATGCCTCTTTCAGATATTATATGTCCTAACACTATGCCTTCTTTAACCATAAAGTGGCACTTCTCCCAGTTTAATACAAGGTTAACTTCTACGCATCTTTCTAGGATTTTCTCAAGATTAATGAGGTAATTCTCAAAGTCAAACCCACATACCAAGAAATCATCCATGAACACTTCCATAATTTCGTCGAGATAATCTGTGAAGATTGACATCATAAAACATTGGAAAGTAGCTGGCGCATTGCAGAGTCCAAATGGCATTCCTCTATAAGCAAATGTTCTGTAAGGACAGGTGAAGGTTGTTTTCTCTTGATCCTCGGGGTGTATGGGTATTTGGAAAAATCCAGAATATCCATCCAGATAACAAAAGTAAGAGTGTCTGGCAAGACGCTCAAGCATTTGATCTATGAATGGAAGGGGGGAATGGTCTTTCCTAGTTGCCTTATTGAGTTTCCTATAGTCTATGCACATACGCCATCCGCCTTTTATACGTTTAGCCACATGCTCTCACTTCTTGTTCTGCACGATTGTGATGCCGCCCTTTTTGGGTACCACATGTACAAGACTTACCCATTTACTATCATAGATCTGATAGATTATACCAGTTTCTAGCAGTTTAAGGACTTCCTTCTTTACCACCTCACTCATCACAGGGTTGATTCTTCTCTGATGTTCTCTGGAAGGTTTTGAATCCTCCTCTAGCGAGATCCTATGCATACACACGGATGGGCTTATACCTTTTAAATCAGAGATGTTGTATCTTAAGGCAGAGGGGTATCTTTGTAAAACATTCAAGAGTTGGTTTGTCTCATCTTGGTTTTGTAGCGGGGTTTTCGTTACCTTTAGGTTTATTGACTAAACCAAAAGTCAACATACAATTCGAGTCGCCACCGCACTTTTATTTGTCCAAAGGAAAGACTAAAAAGCGAACAAAAGCCAAGGTAAGAAGTTTTATCAAATCAAAAAACTAATAAAAATGTCAGAGATCTAGGTAAGGGGGTTGGTTATGAAATGGGAAGGTTTTACGCACCCAAAACATCCTTAGTACTCTAAGGGAACCCTTTTTGCAAATATGTGTTGTAGGTTGGTATTTGTGAAAAGATTTGTACAAAAGATTGGGGGGATGAGAAAAGAATAGATTATATTTACAAATTTTGTTGTTTGAATGGATGAACCCATTGCCTACGTACCATCACAAAGGAGGATCAAAACCTCATAGTTCGAGGTAAAAAATCATAAAGATTGGTGAATCAATTTGATCAAAATCCTTAAGGTCTTTTGTTATCAAAAGGAGAAAACTCAACCTAAACCAACAATCCACCATGTGAGGAGAGCTTCAACATACTAGTGAGGGATTAACCCTATATTAAGTATGGAAGACTTATAATCCAATCACTAAGGATAAGGTGAGATTCACATCAACCACTATGATAACTCAAACCTATGCCTAATGTTTATGAAAAGTTTTAACAAAGGTGGCCATTGTAACCACAAAACAAACTTGAACTGAGTTAGATTTACAAGTTAGATGTATTTACAAAAATGAAGTCAAAGTTGGATTTAAGATTTGTTCACAATGAGTATTTATGAAAAGATTTTAAAAAGTCAAAGGCATAAGGCCTAGGTTTCTAGTTTGAAACAAAGTCAAAGTTTGCAAGAAAAGATTTTTGGCTTGGGTTAGAGTGGAGAGAAGAAGAGAAGGGCTAGTCCTAAAGCATGCAAAGATAAGAGGGAGAAGATAAAACCCTTGGAGTTCCTTTTCTTGAAATCATAGAGATGATTCAAGATGCTCCTTTCCTTTGGACTTAGCAAACAACCAATCAATCAAACAATTTGGATTCAAGCTCCAAGGATCTCCATTTGGCTTGTCTCTCTTAACTTGGCTACTCATGACAATGATCCTCTTTACTATCTCAAGATGGAATCCCTATCACACAATAGCAAACATCAAAAGGTTCATAACACAATAAATGGAATGGACAAAGAATAAGTTTAGATGAGATATCCTTTAAAGTCAACTTTGAAATTTAGCATTCTAAAGGCATGAGGCCTAGTTGCTCTTCAACAAGTTTAGCTTTCTAAAGGCATGAGGCCTAGTTGCTCTTGAACTCCTTTAAGCATGGGTATGTCCTAGTTCTAAGTCCTTTCTCCTTTTTGCATTAGGTTCACAAAACAAAGACAAAATAATCACAAGACAACAATATATTTATATACAATAATGAGCTCAAATGAGCAAAAGAAAAATGACATAAACATAAAATATGTGCTCAAGTGAGAAAAATGAAAAGCAATATGTATAAATGAACAAGAAATAAATGACATTAAAGATAAAGGGCAAAAAATTAAATGCTCAAATTAAAGTTAGTAATTAGTATGGTTATGTTAGTTTGTCATAAGACAATGTAGCGCTATGTTAAGCAATCGTAAGTAGACTAATGTAGTAGTCACACCTATCTGAGGCCGGTCAATAAAACTATAGGCAAATAAACACAAGTTAGAAATCATGACTAGTAAGCCAAGCTCCACAAACTTGCCATGCCAAAACAAAAGGGGAATGGCCTTGTATGGACTTTAGGTTTTTTGCTTAACCAAGAAGCAACCTATCTTGGACACAAAACAACTCACTTGATCTTAGATCAAGTTGAGTTTGGTTTGGATCAAAGAAGGTTAAACCTCTCATTTGTCAAGACCAACCATAAGACATTAACTCATTCGCCAAATTATGAAAAGAATGAGATGAAGATGAAATGGAGGGAAAGAGAATTCAAGTATCAAATTCAATTGATCAAATGTGAACCAAATCATCATCAATCAATGCCAAACAGAAAAGAAATGAAGATTACAAGTCAACAAGTCAATCATAATTTTTTGGTAATTTTTGAATTAAAAATAAATGCAAAATAAAATAAGCAAAATATGGTCAAACCTCAAATTTAATTCAAATCAACTTCAACAAGTCCAATTAAATTCTCATAGGTCGTACATGGTCAAACAATCTTTGACAAATTTTCTCAACATTTTTAGAAATCAGAAACTATTTAAAAACAATTAAAAATAATGAAAAATAACACAATATGAATTAAAATCTCAAATAAATCTCAAATCAAATAAGAAATTGATGAGACTATTTTTCATTGGCTTATCATGATCCATAGGTCTTAGGAAAATATTTTTGGATTTTTCAAATATCAGAAAGTAATTAAAATGAATTAAAACTCAAACAATTCAAAAAAAATATTAAATGAAGCCACAAAAATAATTAAAAATCAAAATATGAAACTAGATTTTTCAAGATTTTTTTTGGAATTGGTCTCATATTTTTGTGACTTCAAATAAATTTTCTATGAATTTTTTAAAATAAATGGAATTAACTAAAATTAAAAGAAAATAGGATAAATAGAAAAAAGCGCAGCCACCAGATCAAATTCATTAATTGATGTGGCATGGATCAATGGCTCAGAGGCGCAGATACATGGTAGACTCAAGTCAAGCGCGCAACATAAGGAATTAAATCAAGTAATCACATTGGATGATCAAGATTATAATATTTAGACACGATCCAAGGGCTGGGAAGCAAACACGTGGGGATGGTGGTGGAAACCACCATCTTCTCCGGTGAGATACCAAATTCCAACAACCACGCGCAGGAAATAAATTTGTAATGAAAATAAAAAGTAAGGACATCAAAATGAAGCTCAGGTGATGTACATCACCACTGTATCCATGGATCATCCTCACTCTTCCTATTTAGAGAGAAATGTGAGATGGATGATCATGGTATGTCAACTGGAAACGCACGAAATGAACAATTGAGACCACCACTGGCTTGCCTCAAGTGTGAGGACTTCAGAAAACCACATAAACCAAATAAAATCACATTGAATTGCAAGATCTAGATCCAAAAAGTTTGAGTTTCTACCTCTGAAATAGAGCTTCTATGGCCACGAATTCTTCAAGATCTTGATCTGCTTTTGCTCTGGAAGTGTGATGGTGATGATAGGTTAAGGAATTGAGCTTTGAAAATCAACTAATGATGTTGAATTTCAAGCTTGAAAAAGAAAGAGAAATCTGAAAATTCCTTTGGTAATGGTTGGGATTTCAATTTTGTAGCACTTCAGGTCTCCACTTGGTTGAAAAATGAATGAGAATGAAGCTTTATTTATAGCTGAAATGTGGTTGAGATCATGCTTCCCTCGTGTGCATGGCCATTTGAATTTTGGTGCATGGGCCTGTGTAAGCGTGTAGCAGGCCCAAAAATGAATGAAACTCCTTTCTAATACCTCATGGAATGGATTTGGACGTGCACAATGAATTGAACAAGCTTGCACATCAAGTTATAACATGCAATGCCAAAATGGACATAAAGAATGAACTCTTCGAAACTCACACATGGAAAGTTCAAAAAAGTAATGTGAGTAATGGTTGGAAAGTCCTTGAAATAAGGAACAAAAGTCATGTTGGGCAAAAAATCATTTGGCCTTCGGAAACTAATGAAAACTGGCTGTGAAAGTTTAGGCACAAAACATGTCTAAGTCACCCTTTGAAAATTTTCACCAAAAGCAAGCCTCTTCAAGCCCTTCTGTTTGCATGATCCAAGCTCAAAATGGAAAAACCTCCAACATCAAAGTTGTAGATATTTTCAATATGATCAATGTAGACTCAAATTTTGAATCATTTTGATTTTTCATGAGAAAGTTATGGGAATTTGAAGTTAGGCACTTTTTCAAATTCAATGACTTAGGTACAAGGTGACCTATAATGTTTTGTATTATCACATGTATTTATTTTAGGATTATGAAATTTTGTCCAACATAACATTTGAAGTATACATCTTAAGCTTTCCAATGCATTTGGTATCACCTCAAAATCATAAAAGTTAAGGAGGTTAGGTCCTTGGGAAGTTGACCCAAAATTAGGGTTTCAGTCAAAATGACCTATAATGTTCTGAAATGAATGATGACCTTCCAAGTTTCAAATGGATTTTTCATGATGTTGAAAGTTGTTCATATGGTTCTTAATAACATTTTTTTATCTTGGGATCATCTTCATTTGACAAATACATCAAAATTTGTATCTCAGTGATCTTCAGTTTAGTCAGATGACTTGACTGGTCAACTTTTCAAGTCCAAACTTCCAATCTTGATGAATAAATGATTGAGGATCCTTAAATAGGCTCACATATGCATAAAATAATGAATTAAAGAACTTCCCTTGATTAAATTTGATCATAGGTTGAGGTTGCTTCATGAGCAAGGGATAGTTGAATTAGGGTTTCCTTGGGAATCAATCCTCAAGCCCTTTGGGTTATCTTGATCAAATTGGCAAATTGAGATACTTGGGAGACATATATGATGATTAGGAACTTTGTGGACCATTGTCATGCTTTTTCTCATATTCATCTAGCCATTTCATTGAGCTTAGGAGCCTCCTAGGAGCACGGGAGCACATGATCACTTGAGCTTCAAAACAAAAAGAGTTAGGGACATATTTTTGTGCTTTTGGTTAGTAATCAAAATAATAAAAGCAATAATATACAATAAAATCATGCTTGGTGGTCTCAAACCACTCACACAAGTCCCAACCCTAGGGTTAAGGAGCCAAACATACTATGATTCTTGAGGCAATGCACTGAGCAATGATATGATGCCATGAGGGATCTTAGGGTCAAAATTAGGGTCTTACAGATGCCCCTATTTAAGGTCATTCTAGCCGGAGATATGAAGGTTAAAATCTTCGTCTCGACGAGGTAGAATGGGCTTAAATAATAACAAAGAGACGAGTTTTGGTCCATAAGAGACCTCATGATGCAAATATATGCATGCAAAATAAAATCTTCATGGTGAATGATCGCCATGAAGGAAAAGAAATCAGAAGAAACTGAAAAATCCATAGGAGTAACACACTCACTAGGGAGACAGAGACTCTGGGGGAAATAAGGTGAAAATGCGTGAGCAGGTCACGACTTGAAAATTTGTTGGGAGACACGAAGGGATTCCACAAAAACAAATCGATGGAAACACTCGAGCTGACGCAAAGATGCATGTATTTGGGAATATGCCAATACAACAAAACTATCCACAAAGGATACTTCGGATAAAAGTCCAGACTCATACGGGGGTGTCCACAAAGGACTCAACTGAGAGAAAAACAACAAGATATTACCGGTTACTGGGTAATGAACTCAAAGAGAGACATGTTATTAAAACACTGGTTACTTGGTGAGAGAACAACACGCTCAAGGAGAAAGAATATCTAAGACCGGTATAAGGGTGAAAGCTATCAATCATCCGAAACATCTGAGAAGGACCCAAAATGCACATATCAACTTAGGGAAATCTGACTCCATAGGGGACAAAAAGTCATGATAGGGAGCAGAAGAAAGGAACACCAGGGATACCGGTTACTGGGCATATAATAGGTGACCAACCAGGCGTGAATTGGGAACATATCCAAGACACTCATCATCCGAAAGGAGGGATAAAAAAGCAAACTCGACTTACAGGATGGGCATTCGATTCCGCAAGGAAATACGAATCTTACTCGACTGGGGAAGAAAAGACTTCGACTGAAGAGCGAATGAGATATATTATCTATTACCATCATAACGTAGATAACATACTCGCAGGGAAGATTATCCATAACCAGGTACTGGGTTAATAAAGGATAAATCGATCGAAAAGAAAGGACATCGGGCTACCGATTAATGGGTATAAAATGATGACCAATCAGAAGGAGAAACAATCATTACCAAACAAGGGTAAATGAAAGATGACTCGCAAGGGATAAATTACCTAACAAAAGCAATCATCCAAGAGATATATCACCGGTTACTGGGTGGTATACTCAAAAACGAAGGAATATCAATACCGGTTACTGGGTAAAGATAACCAACAAAGAGGGGATCACATCTACCAGTTACTGAATAGAAAACCACAGAAATCCGCTGGGGAAGAAGATGAACAATTACTGGTTACTGAACATTTGAACCACAGGGAACTACAAGGGATAACAAGAAAGGAAAGTCAATCTAGGAACAAACTAGAAAGACACAATCAACCAAAACTCAACCCAATGAGGACATAACTCAGGGGAGTAATTCCATCCCAATACATAATTGGGGTGGAAACTAAAACAAAAATCATCCACGAGGACATAACTCAGTGGGGAATAAAGAAGGAAAGATAAACACTTTCTACCTATGGGGCTGACTATATATGGAGAGATCAGACACGAACATCTGCTTGGGGAAGAACATTTCACCAATAGCAGGATATAATAAGCAAACATATATGGTAAAGAATGCAATCATGAATATCTGAATGATATGATTATGCATGTATACGCATGGTTTGTGTATGATTAATGCTGACAGCCAGACATATCTAACACAAACAGGTTCAAGAGTCACGAACGGACATCCGGTGTAACATCTCAAAAAGAAGGGCGAGGCCTCCAGGAGAATTCAGTTCTGGTGGGGATGATCGAATCACGGGAAGATATCGATCATCACTAGGAATAGGTAAAGTCACAGTTGCCAACCGTTGGGGACCTTCCATCAATTCTCGGGAACAGGTGACTGAATATCAATAAGATCCGTCGTAGGAGATGAAAAAGGAAACAAGCCCTTCACCAATTGCTCTAAACAACTTCTTGCTGAGGAGACAAGAGGATATAAACATGCCAGAATATGAACAAATGTCTTACCTTTTGGAAATCATACTATCCCCGGGAAAGCACTGAGGACATTCCATTTATCCTTTTAGTCACTGTGAATGTTCATTCTGTTTAAAACAATTTATAAAACTTTATTTGTTTAAAACAATGATATTTATCAATTAAAACATGCAAACAACTGTTAACAGAAACAAGTAAGAGTGCCAAGAATTGGATAAAGGCTCAAATTTATTTAATGGGATGGTAGCCCGTAAATGGCGAGACTCCATGGATCTTTACAAGTTTGAAATTGGTGATATACATGAAAAAAAGGCTACATTAAACATAATGACCGTTTCTCCACCAACTCTGAATTCACTGTATTTGACGCTTCGGTTGACGATGATTGAGCGAGAATCCCTAATAGATGACAGTTGTAGAGCAAAGTCTTGTCAGGATGCAGTTACTTGCCAAATCCCTAATTTTTGCCTAGATTTCCCCCATGTGAGGTACTCAATCTAGCGGGACATATATATTCATTTTTTTATGTCTCTAACTTTTTCCTGGACCGCCCTTTCGGGTTTTCAATCCACCGAGACGTTCATTTTTGCCTAAGTCGCCCTTTTGGGTTTTCAACTTAGCGAGCTATTCTGTTTTTATTTTAGGCGAAGTATTTCTTGACTGCATCTGAATTCACAGGACGAGTGAAATCCTCCCCATCCATAGTTGTAAGCAACAAAGCACCGCCTGAAAAGGCTCTCTTAACAACGTATGGACCTTCATAGTTTGGAGTCCACTTGCCCCTGTAATCGGGCGCGAAAGACAAGACTTTCTTGAGCACGAGGTCACCTTCTCGGAACACACGAGGCTTGGCCTTCTTATCAAATGCTTTCTTCATCCTTTACTGATATAACTGACCATGGCACATGGCAATCAATCTCTTCTCTTCAATCAAATTCAACTGGTCATAACGACTCTGAATCCATTCAGCCTCAGTCAACTTGGCTTCCATCAAGACTCTCATTGATGTGATCTCAACCTCCACGAGGAGCACAACTTCCATGCCATATACAAGAGAGAAAGTGGTTGCCCCTGTTGAAGTACAGACGGATGTACGATAACCATGCAAAGCAAATGGCAACATCTCGTGCCAGTCTTTGTACGTAACAGCCATCTTCTGAATAATCTTCTTGATGTTCTTGTTAGCAGCTTCAACAGCCCCATTCATCTTGGGTCTATAGGGAGAAGAATTATGATGTGCAATCTTGAACTCGCTACACAACTCTTTCATCATCTTGTTGTTCAAGTTAGATCCATTATCAGTAATGATCTTGTCCGGCACACCATATCGGCATATGAGTTGGTTCTTGATAAACCTCACAACCACCCGCCTGGTCACATTTGCATACGATGCCGCTTCAACCCACTTGGTGAAGTAATCAATGGCTACGAGAATAAAACGGTGACCGTTTGACGCCTTCGGTTCAATCATGCCAATCATGTCAATTCCCCACATGGAGAAAGGCCATGGAGAGGAAATAACATTCAGAAGTGTCGGGGGAACATGAATCTTATCCGCATAAATCTGACACTTGTGGCATTTCTTCATATATTTGCAGCAGTCAGACTCCATTGTCAGCCAATAATAGCCTGCTCTCAACATCTTCTTTGCCATAGCATGTCCATTGGAATGAGTACCAAATGAACCTTCATGGACTTCGGTCATCAACAGGTCTGCTTCGTGTCTATCCACGCATCTGAGCAGAACCATGTCAAAATTTCTCTTATAAAGCACATCACCATTAAGGGAGAAACTGCCAGATAATCTCCTCAAAGTCTTCTTATCTTTAACAGATGCCACAGGCGGGTAAGTCTGACTCTGAAGAAAACACTTGATATCATAATACCATGGCTTATTGTAACACCCCAATTAAAATAAGATAATTATTTAATTTAAATTAATATTTTATTTATTAATTTAATCGAATAATTGGGAGTTTGGATTATTATTATTATTTTGAAATAATAATTATTGGGTTATTATTTATTGGAATAAAATAAGTTGGAATAATAAAAAGTCCCATTTTTGGTAAAAAGGGTTTCACGTGAAAAGGAAACTCAGAGAAGCTGCTGAAAGAGGAAAAGGGCAAAAGGCAGAGCAAGAGAAGAGGAGAAGCTTGGAGCTCGGAAGCTGCCGGATTAACTCAGGTAAGGGGGGTTTATCATCGGTTAAAGGGTATTATATGATAATATGTACTGGGTAGTAATAATCATTGTTTTACCTCTGATTGGATTGATGTATGCTGAAAATCTGTGAAATGTTGGGATGAACGAAATTGAATGATAATCGATGAAATTCGTAGGAATTAGATGTAGTAAGGTTAACGATTTGAGAAGTTGAATGTATCTAAGTTGTAATTGATAAAACGAACGAAAGTGTATGAAAAATTAGATTGTGGAAGTGTAGATCTGAGAATTCGTAGCAGAGAAACCATGACAGACCTGGAATTGTGGTCTCTGGTCATACGCGTATGGCACTAGGCAATACGCGTATGAGATGGGCTGGTACGCGTATGGCACTAGGCAATACGCGTATGGAATGGCTTGGAAGCGGGAGTTTTGGCGCTGGTACGCGCCATACGCGTGTGATACGCATATCCCTGGATGTGGTACGCGTATGGTGTATGTCATACGCGTATGAGTGAAAGAGATGAGGTTTTGAACGTGTTTTGGTCTCTGGTGGTACGCGTATGGGAATGTGATACGCGTAGCATACGCGTATGGGCATGGGCGTTACGCGTATGGACTTTGGTCAGGTGTGGGCAATACGCGTATGGCATGGGCAATACGCGTATGGGCAGAATGGAGATTTTCTGTGTTGTTGTTGTGCAGTTTTTGACTGTTTAGACTGAGTGATGTGACTTAGCTGAGATATGATGTTGTAGGGATCATTTCCCATTTTTTTGAGTAGCATAGGTATTAGTAGAGTGTGCTAATACTATGATTGATTATATGGCATGATATGATATGCTTTCGTGATAAATGTGTTGATGATATGTGATGGTATGCATGATGCTGTGAATGTATCAGTTATGTATGCATTGTGAATAGACTGTTTTGTGGCTTAGAGTGTGAGCATGTGTCTATTCTTGAATTGTTGTTAATGTTGCATTTGCTAGGTGATTAGCTTGCACATTGTGGCCCATTTGGGGTGGTAGCTAATTCCCATGGTGAGGAATTAGTGAGTTAGTCATTATTGGACTGTTGTTGATTGTTTGCATGCTAGGTGATTAGCGTGCATTTCATGGCCCATTTGGGGTGGTAGCTAATTCCCATAGTGAGGAATTAGTGAGTGAGTCACTATGTCTCAAATGAATGGGACTAGTGAGCTTGGTAGCCGTGCCTGGGTTTGGACGGTGAGGTTGAACTATATGTTCACAAATAGTCGGTACCGCATGCATGGAGTCTCATTGCATAATATATGTATGGCGTGTAATATGAATGGATGTATTCCAATATTACACGTGTGTTTGTGTTGGTATTGTTGTGTGGCCATTGAGTATGGTTGAGATTATACATATGCTATATGTTATTGTTAAGTATGATGGTTGAGTTGATACTGCTGTTATTGAGTATGTGGTCTGGTGAGGGTGATTTGATGCGTTATTTACTTAACATTACATAATGTTGTATAATGCTCGTTATATTGATTGAGGAACTCACCCTTACACTTATTTTTCAGGTAACGAGAAATGAGTTGAGTAGAAGCTAATTATTGGAGTCTAGTGTAGTCTCCGTAGTGGGTCGTGCTCTGATAGATGTAACATCGGGATGGGTTGTCCTAACTTGTTTTGAATGTTTTATTATTGGTTGAGAACCATTTTCCATGTAATGTTTTACATGATTGATGAAATTATATCCGCTGTGTTTTATGCAATTGATTAAGTTTTAAATTAATAAAAGAGCATGACCTCTATATTGTTGAACGGTGTGAATATTTTGTGTGACACCCTTAAAGGGCATAATTACTCTGATGTTGTATTTTGATATTTAATTAAATTATTGGGGTATTTAGAAGAGGGTGTTACACTTATCATCTTCCACCTCCTCAACTGCAAACACATGAGTTGGTCTATCCAAGCGCATCACGGTAATATTTGGAACTTCTTTCCAATAGTTGACAGCAATCATTGAAGCAAGTGTTGCGAGTGCATCCGCCATCCGATTCTCATCTTGAGGAATATGATGGAAGTCAACCTTAGTAAAGAAAGTTGAAATCCTCCTCGCATAATCTCTGTATGGGATGAGGCCAGGCTGATTCATCTCCCATTCACCCTTAATCTGATTAACAACAAGGGCCGAATCACCATAAACATCAAGATGTTTGATCCTAAGATCAATACATTCTTCCAAACCCATAATACAAGCCTCATACTCCGCCATATTATTCGTGCATTTGAAAGTTAGCCTTGTTGTAAAAGGAAAATGTGTGCCTTGAGGAGTAATAATCACTGCCCCAATGCTATTTCCATACTGATTGACAGCCCCATCGAACACCATACCCCATCGGGAACCAGGCTCTGGCCATTCATCGAGCGTAGGTTCATCACAATCTTTCATCTTCAAATACAGAATCTCCTCATCAGGGAAGTCGTACTGCACAGACTGATAATCTTCAATTGGTTGATGTGCCAGATGGTCAGCCAAGATACTACCTTTAATAGCTTTTTGAGCTCGATACTCAATGTCATACTCAAATAACAGCATCTGCCAACGACAAATTCTCCCAGTTAAAGCAGGCTTCTCAAAGATATACTTGATTGGATCCATCTTGGATATTGTAATACCCCAAAATTTACCCTTCATTTTTCCTGGAAGCATGGGATTATGTTTTACACTTCATTAGCATCATATTAGGTCATACTCATTGCATACTGCATTAGTGACATGAAGATCAGGTTTTGATCGATCACTCCTTAACAGAAGGAGCCCACACAAAGTAAGATTGAGAATTGGACTTCATTTTCTAAGTATACAAGTATCAAGGGTCTCAGGGGGGTCCAAGTATCTTATTATGGTCCTCAGTTCATCAGTGAAGGATTCAAAGCTATCAGAGTGTTCATCTGGATTTAATCAGAAATTAGGGTTTCATGGCTACCTGCAACAGACAATGTTTGGTTGGAAGTAGAGGAGCTCATCCATGTCATGATTAGAGAGGCATCTTGGCCTAGGAAGATTCACAATCATCTCAGAAAGATCCATTGGTAATCAGTGCAATCAGTTCTTGATCATTTTGCCCTAAAACTAGGGTTTTGTATAAAATCAGTTTATTTCTAATTCTTTGGGTGAAACTCTTTTCCATGGCCCTCCATATGTCCACAAGGGTCTACATACAAAAAATCAGCTCTTTATTTGAGCTAGAAGTGCTTCAATTGATCAATGGAATCTAGAATCAGACAGTTTGGGAAAAGTCAACTATGGGGCCAGAAAAGTCAACTCCTGACATTTTGAGAGTGGAATCTCAAAATCCATGCCTAGGGGATCCTACATGTGAAATTTGATCAAGTTTGGATCATGGATTCATCATTTAATCAGGAATTGGAAAAGTTACTTAATTTGGAAATGGTTGACTTTCCATTTAGGGCAAGTTTTTATGATCGTTGCACTCACTTTAAGCCCATTTTGCATCAAGATAAAAGCTCCATTTGAAACTTTCTCGAACATGAGATTTGTTCCTCTTATTCCAAGATTTCTAGAGATATAAAGTTTTCTCCATTTGGATTAGAATTGAAAAAGTTATGCTTAGTCAAAGTGAGACATTTTTTTAGGACACTTAGAAAAATTTCTAAGTCCAAAATCTTCAAAACTTGTCAAGACTTCTTGGCCAGTTTTCTTGCACTTCAAGGCATTATTTGAAAATACTTTCTTCACAATAATTGTACCTTGCCATTGAAGGAGAATTGCGATCCAGAACGCAGCGGAAATTAAATTTTTCTCCTTAAGAGATCCTTACGAATGGTCATGATCAGTGATAAAATATTTACCTCTTGTGACGATTGAAACCTTTGGTGCAAATCTCTTGTGACGATCAAAACCTTTGATGCAGATCCACGGAGTGATCACGAACGTTGAACGATGACAACGTCTCTACTCAGTCCACACGAACAGATTCCTTCAATCTTAGTGCTAGCTGGTACAAATGAAGGCTTTGAGTGAGAGAGAGAGAGAGAGAGAGAAAATGAAAATAATGCAACCGCAACGAATGCTTCTACACAAGGGTTCTATTTATAGAACCACTTGTGTGGGCTTCAAGCTAAAAGGCCCACTTAAGTGTATTTTGGCCCATATATTATAATATGCCCAAAATCACTTAAGCCCATGGTACCTTACCATATTTTGTATTCTACTCAAGTACACCGTACCTTACGATGTTCTATAATTCACTTAAGGGCACCGTACCTTACGGTATTCCTTAGTTACTATATCTCTCATCAATCTGTCCTTTGTGTGTGACCCTGTAGGTTTTCGTGACGTTGGCAATTATATTAAATCACACATTTAACATAATAAACAGTGAGCGGTATCTAGCAACACATCACTGCTACCCAAGACACGAAAATGTCATGTGATCTGACAAAACCTTCTGTGATAATACTTATGTGTATAATTACCCTTTTGCCCTTATGTCTATATTGAACACAAGGCATAGACCGTGTCATCCTTGTCCAGTTGAATATTGGGCCCATAGACATTTATCCTGTTATGCATTTGCATTTCATCATGGCAATCGAAATCGGATCCAAGAAGCTTGAACATCATCCAGGACACTTTGTGGGCTCTATTTAGATGATCAGTCAACACAAGGGAAAAACTTGAGTTATTTCCAACAGGGGTCTATTCGTCAGTCAAAACGTTAATCTTGAAGGAGCAAAGGTTTGTTCATGAGCTGTCATGCTCGCTAGGCGAAGCCCACGTGTTTTGAAAATAAAAATAAAAAACAAAAAAAAAAATAAATAAATAAATAAATAAATAAATAAAAGAAAAAATCTTGGACTTGTACCTCTCTCATTTGAGCCCACAGGTCAACAAAAATCAGGTTATAAATTCAGAGTTTCAGTGAAACAAAAGGAATTATATTCCTATTACCCTGTCTGGGAAAAAGATAGTGAGAGAAGAACCCTGGGGAAAAAGATAGTGAGAGAAGAGCTAACAGAGTTCAGAGCAACCTCCAGGCAACTCTGAAAGGTTCATTCTGACTCACACACTTTCAGCTCAAGCAAACCCTAACATTGGTTCGCAAATCCAGCCGTGCCATTTGATTTCAACCGATCTCTCCAATCAGGTTTGCCCTTATTCCCATTACCTTTGTGCTTTGAAGTTGAATACTCTGAATGTTTGAGGTATGATGGATGAATTTCATTAGGTTTTTGCCCACGGGTTCATAATTATGTATGCATGTATAAATAATGCCTTGAATGCTTAATCGTTTAATTTCTGAAGTGTATGCCACAGGGTTTGAGGTTTCTGAAACCATACTGTTATCCATGAAAAACCATACTGTTTTGCTCTAATCTAACTTACGTTTGTCATAACATGTTTTCTCCTAACCCTTTTGTTGAGTTTTTGTGAAGGCTCACATGACTTTTGCAGGGATAGCTCGCTGGATATTCCACTTTGCTTGTGGGATACCATTTGGGAGATTTATTCTGATTGCCTTGTTGGCACATTTACTTTATACATGTTTGTTTTGTATGTGTTCGTATCCCCGCAGGTAGCGCGGTTCCTTTGTCAAGGACTGCCTTTTTGCATGAGCATCCCCAACCCTAACCCTTCATTGATTTTTCTTCTCCTAAACACACGTTTACTCCTTCTACTACAGGTGAGTAAGTCTCCAAAGGTCGAGCATCCGGTAGATTGCGTAGTAACGTCGTCCGCCCCCAAAACATAATCCTTAACCCCGTAGTTAGCCGAACTACGACTTGCTCTGATTCTCATATTCAGATGAGATACGTATGCAGTGGATGCGACATCCGCGCGAGTCATTTTCATTTAACCCCTTTTTTTAGTAAACATCACAAGATAAACTCACACCCTTTAGACAAGAACTACAAAAGTGGATCCCATAGAGTACTACGGATGCGTAGGGGTGCTAATATCTTCCCTTCGCATAACCGACTCCCGAACCCAAGATTTGGTTGCGAGACCTTGTCTTTTCCTTTCCTCTTTCCAGGTTTACTTCGAGCGTTTCCTTTCCCTCCTTTGGGATAAATAACGCACGGTGGCGACTCTTCTGTCATTTTTTTTCGCCGGTTGTTTTTTCGCACACTGTATTTTTCAGGTTGCGACAGCTGACGACTCTGTTGGGGACCCGGTTTCCCTAAGCGAGTCCCTCTTAGCTTTTGTAGTTTGTTTGTTTATTGGGTGTTCATGCTTTTGTACAGTTATTTATTTACCTGCTTTACCTTATTACATTGTGTACATATCATTGATGTATCTGTTGGCTGGCCATGGCTGCTTGGTGATCTTTGTGAGATGAGTTCTATACCTGAACTCAAGTGCACTTAGGATAGGAGAATGGCATAATCTTGTCGACTTGTGTGGAGTTATTCCTTAGCAAGTTGACTTGCAAGCCCATTCACTTGGTGGAGGTCATGTTGAGATCAATAATGTCACACAAGTAAGTTGTGGTTAGACATTACTTTTTCCAATATAGACCTTAGAAGCCGAGGACCTTAGTTTACCAAACCCATCTTGGTCTATTCGTAGGACGTAGTGCGAAAGTTGTTCAAGTGTAAGATTTGATACGATTGTTACGCGATACTACACTCATAAGAGTCTCTCTTGAGAATATTTTTGGAATACGAGTAGTCGTTCCTCCGATAATATCCGAAAGATGGGATTATGACTATGGGAACCTTTTGTAGAACATGTTTGGCAGGTTTAAACCTTAGTACACTCCTTTTGGGTGGTTCTTAACCTAAACTCCATGCTCGTGACTTGCAACAAACCCTTGATTCATGGTTGATCCGATCAGGTATCCTTAATATCAATGAAACTTGGGTGTGGATAAGGTGTAAACCATAATCCACCAAAATGGGTGGTTGATATTAAGGATAACATGATCCATCCCATGACCTTTGTTTGGTGTGCTCTTAATTTCTCTCCAGACAGTGCAACCTGACAGATGTTCAAGCAGATACAGCGATCCTGATTCCCATGCCACTGCACTGCATTCACATCATTTTGCATCACATCATTTTGCATTCATAATCATTCACACATGTTTATCCATTTCTGTGGGGTTTATATCTTCTACTTGATTCTAGTCGAAATTTTCTTGGTTCTCATCAACGACTTAGTCTTTTTTTTTTCGTTTATCTATTGAGAGACTGGAATCAAGGGGGTAGAATACCTTTGGAATTGATAAACATGTCATTGCATTTACATATTCATTAGCATGTCTTGCATAACAGGTACCACCACAGTGTTCTCAGTTTGTTTGGTGTTCCATTATCAAGATAGCTGACCCAGGCATTCACCGGTACGGTACCCGCAGAAACCAATAGAGAGTAATGGAAAGCCTACAGGCAGAGTTCGCCGAGATGAAAATCCGCATGAATCAATTCATGGATGTGGTTCAAGGGGTGGCTCAGGGACAACAAGAGCTCAGGCAGATGATACAGAGGAATCCCCCTGCTCAACCAGAGATGGTGACTGATCCTCCAGCTGGAGAGGCTAATGGACCCAATGGACCGAGGCCTATCCCAATCCTACATGTCACCTCCGGTCAACAGCCCGTTCATGATGATCAGGACGATCAGTTCCCCCTGCTGCAGAAAGACTTTGGTATGGGTCATGGTGTGGACCCCATGTTTAGAAGATTGGAAGAGAGGTTGAAGGCAGTGGAAGGACAGAATCCTCTAGGAGTAGATGTTGCTGACTTGGGGCTGGTCCCAGGTGTGAGAGTGCCACCGAAATTCAAGGTCCCGATATTTGACAAATACAATGGCAACTCTTGCCCGAAGACCCATGTGCAAGCCTATTTCCGTAAAATGGTTGCATACTCCGATGATGAAAAGTTGCTTATGTACTTTTTCCAGGACAACCTAGCTGGGGCATCCCTGGAATGGTATATGAGGCTGGACAGAGCCCACATCCGTTGCTGGAGGGATTTGGCTGAGGCTTTCATGAAGCAGTATCAGTATAATGCAGACATGGCTCCGGACAGAACTCAACTTCAAAATCTGTCTCTTAAAAGCAATGAGTGCTTCAGAGAATACGCTCAACGCTGGAGAGAAACAGCTTCCCGTGTTCAACCTCCTATGTTGGAGAAGGAAATGGCTAACATGTTCATGAACACTCTGCCAGGACCTTATTTGGAGCACCTGGTGGGTTGCAATGCCTCCAATTTTGCTGATGTAGTCTCTACCGGAGAGAGGGTGGAGAATTACCTGAGGACATACAAGACCCAGAGTGAAGGTGGATCCTCATCAGGGGTGAAGATGCCGTTCATTCAGGGACAAAAGAGGAGAGAAGGGGATGCAAGTGCCATATCTTCTTATTAGAACAGGGATAACCGGAGGAATAACTTTCAGAACTATCATCAACAACCGTATGTTGCGGTTGTGACCATTCCAGCTGCAGCACCGCTACAACAACAACAACCACAACGTCAACCATCTCAGTACCAACCACAACAACCGGGTAACAGACCCACCTATTGTAACACCTCAAAATTTGCCCTCCTCTTCTTGGGACTAGTTTAGCATATTGCATTTCATGTTTAGGACATTAGGCATTTGCATATTGCATATCATGTGAAATAAACAAGTCATCCTCTAAGGTCTTGTCAGAGATGGAGAAGTTGTATATTTCAAGCCTGAGGGTCTTATTGAATTGATCACCAACCATCTGAGGGTTTGTGCTTCAATTAGGGTTTTCTTGGTTCTTCAAGGAGGTTGAGCATTATCTTGTTGGCAAGGGTATGTTACCATCGTCCTGGTTATGACATTATCAAGGGGTTCATTGTTCATGCTCAGATTCCTTTGGATTAGGGTTTTGACCTCTGGTCAACCCTAATCAGTGCCATTCTTTCAACCAGGGATTTTCAAGGGGATGAGGTATTCTATTGAGATGGGGTTCAAATGATCAATCTATTGAGCTTATGTGAGCCAAGGTTCATTTTGAAGCAAATTGGCCAAGTGTTAGAGGCTCAAAGTCCACAATGCACTTTCAAGTCATTTGGGCCCCATAAAAGTCAACAGAAAGTCAACTGAGGGCTAGGAGGTGGAGAGATGGTTTGAGACACTTCATTCATGTCCCAAAGAGGTTCATTTGTCATTTAAAACATCAATCTTGAATAATTTGAGGCCAGATCAAAAGTTTCCAAAAATGGAAAGTGACCTGTAATTTCAAGTTTCCAAAAATGGAAAGATTTTGGTTCAAACTCAACTTGATTTTACATCATCAAAAATGTTTCAAATGAATTTTTGTTGAACATGAAAGTTGTATATCTTTCTCTCCCATTTCCAAAAAGTCAAGATCATGAACTTATGATGAATGGTTGAGGAGATATGGCCAAATGATCATGAAGTATGCATGGAACTTCAAAGTGGCATAACTTTTGACTCAAACCTCCAAATGAAGCCACTCTTTTTGCAAAATTCTTGTCTTGACCTATATTTTCCAAATCCAATATTGTATTGCATGAAATTTAATCATATAATCATTTGCCCATGCATGCTCATTTTGGAGGGAAAATGACAAATTTGAATTTGGTGCATCATATGAACAAAATACCATTGCCATTGTGTTCATTGGAAGATTTTGAGTGAGTTTACACCCCCACATGTTACTGTTCACGTGTACAATTTGCCATGCACCTCACTTTTCAAATTTTGGTCATACACCTTATTCTCACTAATCTCTATTTAACCATTGCTAATTACATTTTTCAGCATGATTAGGACATAGTATAAATAGTAAATCATAACAGAATTTGGCATAATCACAAGTTCTAGATCTAGAAATTTTTTCCCCTCCAAATTTCTCTCTCATTGGAATTCAAAATATCTCCACACAACCACACATTTTCTTGATAGATCCATCATCCTCATGGAATTTGGAGCATGAATCAGTCATTTTTTATGGAAATTAGTGAAGAATTGTGCATACTCCATACATGAACATGAAGATGGAAATTGAAGATTAAGCTAGATCCAAGCCTTTCCAAGCATTGATTCGTGCACACGACTTCATAACAAGAGTAGAGGAGCAGATTTGAACACTTGCAAGGCCTTGAATCCACTGTTTCCATTGTTCGCTCTTCAAGAGGTGTGAAATTCGAACCTCTTAATTCTCCTTTTTATGTGCATAGACTTGTAGATCTTTGAATGCTGGTTACACTGATATAAATTTCATGAAATTTGGTTGAGAATTGGCTGAGTTAGTTTGTGTGTCAAATATGTTTGTGTTCGATTTGCATGATTCATGATGAATTAGACCAAAATAATTGTGGATTCGTGTTCTACACCTCAAGAGCTTTCCATTGATATAATTTTCTTGAAATTCTGCAAAAAAA
Organism: Lathyrus oleraceus; assembly: GCF_024323335.1. NCBI lineage: Eukaryota > Viridiplantae > Streptophyta > Magnoliopsida > Fabales > Fabaceae > Lathyrus > Lathyrus oleraceus. The sequence goes on along the minus strand of NC_066580.1, from coordinate 300,035,175 downwards.
TAAATAATAATGAACAGTAGAACCACCGCCTTCACGAAGAAGACGGTGGAAACCACCGCCTGGCATAGTGTGCGCCGCCGTCTGCAGATGCGCTAGGGCTTGATCCCTGCTGGCGCTCGCGTGGCTGCCTGTTGGCCAAATGATATGTCAGGATTCTTAGACCGATTCCACTTGTACATTGACTGGTGATGTGGCGCCACCTCAATTAATTGAAGTGCAGCGTTTTGCACTCACACATGCTTCGATTCCTGGCCACAGCAATTGGAATATATTTTTCTCATGCGCCTCCTTTTTATGTGAACGTGGTTCGAGTCTGTCTGGCAGCAATTTTTCAAACTTCAGCATCATTTTATTTTCCCTCCATAATTTTCATGTTTTGATCTTCATTATTTCAATATTTTCTTGTCAACTTCAAAAAATCATATCAAATTGAAAATTAATCCAATTAATTCCAAATAGTTTCTCACATGTTCCTTGAAGTGTCTACTATTTTATGGTGTGATTTTCTGATTTTTATCATGTCTGGATTTTGGAATATGCTTGATTGTTTGAATGTGATGCATAATGTGACATGTTGTACCAATTCTTTTGTGAAATGCTCATACATTGTCCAAATGCCATGAAATTTTATATGCTGATTCCCAACATGATACATGATTTTTGAGGCTTGGTTATGCATTTTTATCATTTTACATCTCTGTTTTATACACATGATTGTATGGTGTGACAATGTGTGTCACACAATTTGATGTCATACTTGTGCATTTTCATTTCTAGGTCAAATGAGCTCTTCTGATTCTAATTTTTGGCATGATGATTGTGTTTGACATATTATGTGCACATAAAAATTTCCATGATTGTTTGATTCATTTCTGTTTTAATATGGAATTTTCATTCTTGATGACCAATTGTGTGCTTTATAATTGCCTTTGCCATATCTTGCTCATGTAATGACTTTGCTTGATGCTTTAGACTTGGTCCTTTTTAGGACATGTTCTGACTTGTTTAAAGGTGCTTTATGTTGAATATTGGTTGCTGTTTTGACTTTTTACTTTGTCTTTGACCCTAGCCTTGGTGCTGGTGGTTTGTACTCATCTTTTGAGTTTTGCATTTCAGGTTCAAGCTTATAGTCCTAATGGTTGATGCAATCTCATGACTTGAGATGCAAATTTGCTTTATCCACTAACCTTTGATGTGTGTAGGTTCATTGAGTGTAGGGGAAATCCTTAAATGCTTTCACAATAGAGCATGACTTGTGTACATATAGAACCACTGTTGATTGTCTGTTGGATTTGTCTGAATGTGAATATTGACTTGTTTGACTTTCTTACAGGTACTTTAGTTGCTTTAGCTCATTGCTTGAGTTACTTTGCTTGTGGTTGGCATACCACCTAGGTAATCATCCTCTAACTTCATGTAGTCTGGAAGCCCTGTCGTTTCTATTTGGCAGGCATTTGGCTGAAGTCCTCCTTAAGAGGCAATGACTGTGTTTGTTTACTTTTGTGCCATGTACTTCAAGTCCTCCTAAGTGAAGAGGCAATTGGCAGATAGAAGGGGCTAGTAGCCAGTCCCCTGCTAATCGTTTGAGTTGTTCATTATGCTCGCATTACGTGCTGAGGCTCTTGAACCTAACCCAAAATCCTTGTATATAGAGTCAGTCAAGTGGAGTAGGGTCCCACATTCTGGACCCCCACGTTTTCATTGATTGAAGCTCACCCAGGCCCGGGTTAAGAGCTATGAGGTCCTACCCTCATTACCTTTCATCTGCTCACCCTGACGGTCAATGTCAGTGGTTAAGAGCCTCAGACACCCTTTCCAGTGTTGGCTTGTTTGTCGAGGTTGATATGACCCCTTGACTAAAGCCCAGCCTTGTATGAGCCGCTTGTTTGCATATAGCGTGTGATACCTGTTCACCTATGTTGCTTACTTGCTGTGTGATTGACTTGCTGCCTGTGCGAGTTAGGTTTTGATTCAGATACCTTAACCTAGGACTTTTGTGGATTGCATGACAACTATTAGGCTCGAGTCAGTCTCCCTTTTAGTTTGTTATTCCCCGGTCTCTGGTTAGGAGAGAGTTTCTCCCCTGTTAAGGGGAACTACATCGCCCTGATCCTCATACCAGATGAGGTACGTAGGCAGGAGATCGTGCGAGGTCTCTCCGGGCACCCTTTTCTTTTTTGCGTGTGTTTTGCTTGACAGCTATTAGGTCCGAGTTCCCGACTCCCTTTTAGTCTGTTTGTTTCTTTTGACGTCTCAACGTCTGCTTGGTGTTTGTGTGACAGCTATTAAGCTCGAGTTCTAGACTCCCGTTAGCTTGTCAATTTGATAACCTTTTGGTGTGTGTTTGTGGAGTCTGATGTAAGCCCAGCGATTGGCATTCGGTTTCCCATCCGTAGTTGTTTGTTTGTGGAGTCTGATATAAGCCCAGCGATTGGCATTCGGTTTCCTGTTTGTGTTTCTTTTGTTCAGAGTCGGACGTAAGACCAGCCATTGGCAGTCTGTTTCCATTTGCGAGTTTCTTTTGACGTCTCAGCGTCTTTGTGTTGTGTTTTGTTTCGGCGTGCGTTAGCCGAACTACGGTAGCTCTGATTCTCGTTCCAGATGAGATACGTAGGCATAGGATGCGATATCCTAGCGAGCCCGTTTCCCATTTCCCCGAACTACGTCGACTCTGATGTTTGTTTCTGACAAACTACGTAGGCCCAGGATGCGACATCCTGCCGAGTCCGCTTCCGTCTTTTTCCATCTGTGTTTTATTCCAGTGTGTGTGCATTCTTTTTGAGCAGTTATTTAGCAACCTTATTCTATTCTTTCTAAGCATGGATCCCATCGAGTACGACGGACGTGAGGGGTGCTAATACCTTCCCCTTGCGTAACCGACTCCCGTACCTTGTAATCTCCGGTCGCAAGACCATTTCCTTTCCAGGTTTACTTCGAGCGTTTCCTTTCCCTCTTTTGGGATAAATAACGCACGGTGGCGGCTCTGTTTGTTTCTTTTTCCCGCCGGTTGTTTTTCACGTTGCGAGAGCTGGCGACTTTGCTGGGGATCCAAAGAAGTTGACCTCTTGCTGGTCCATCTTCCCTAAGCGAGTCGATCCTAGCGCTCTCTAGGATAGTTTTGGTTGCTTTTATTGCTTTATTTATTGCATTTATGATTATTATGTTGTGTATATATTTGCATAAATGTTTGCATGCATCATGTTATCACTGTGCTGAATTCTGTACAGGTTGGTTCCTCTGATTTGGGGTGGGTGTTCTGAGTGGGGCTAAAACCCAGGCCCGAGTATACACCTAGGATTAGCGTGGTCTCACGTTTCCTCACATGTTGGATCAACATGTTGTTGCGACGTGACATACCACAAGCCGGACGAGGTTCTTTTGAGGGAGTTCTTCCGGGTGGAGTATTCCACTTTGGTTGGGTTACCTCATATGAGCTGTTGACTTCGGTGACCGTTCTTTCCCGGATCTTTGGTTGAGACGATCTTATGAGAGTTGCAGCGGCACACCCGAAAGGGCAAACCCGTTGAGTATCTTGTCCGATTGTCGAGACCATTATCCGCCTTAGGATGACCTTATTAGAATTCACTTATGAGGGGAGGGTTTGATTTCTACAGATGCATGTTCTGATGGTGACTTTGATGGTGACTAATGGTTCAGTTCTTGATCAGAGTCCTATTTATGAGTTGGATTTATGGATATTTATTGCTGAGACGCCGGAGTTCTGTCCGTGGTATTTATCAGTGGGGATCCGTTTATTTCAGGATTCCCTGGGTTGGTACAGATGATTTTGTTGTTATCAGATCAGAGGATTACCTGTGATGATGGTGATATATCCTCTGGTTCCGTTTATTTCGGAATCTCCCAAGTTGGATTTGTGGTTACTCAGTACCTCAGATGGTTGTGATCAGTTCAGAGACCAGGGCTTCAGTGTAGTGGATGTTCAGATGACTTGGAGGATGGCATAGTGCATTGCATTCATGCATCAGCATCATTCACATTTTGCATTTATCCGCATCTAACTCATGTTTATCCATATGCAGGGGACATTCTTTATTGAGATCCTGGTTGAGAGACTTCTTGTTCCAGATATGAGGAATGGCTTGAAGAATGATGTTATATATGTTGGTGTAAGCCCTAGAGGCCAATACTTTTGATACTTGTATCGAATTATTTAAAGGCATTTTCTTTATTATGGTTGATTAATAAAGTCCCTGGAATAGATAGTCCGTTTAATGTATTAAGTGTGACTTAATCATGAGAACACATTAAACATAAGGAAACTATTCTTAAAGTATCTATAGTCGAGCTTTAGTGTGAAGTGGGATAACATTAAAGCATTAAGACTATTATGTTTGTAGACTGATGATCACATCTCATGGATCATGGATAAAGAGTTATCAAGTCTTAAACATAGGTATGAATATTAGGAGTAATATTTATACCGGATTGACCCGCTATGAGAATACTATATAGAAAGTTATGCAAAGTGTCATAAGTTATTCTCATGGTGATAATAGTGTATACCACTCTTCGACCTGAAACCACTATGGATCCTAGATGTAGAGTCGAGTGCTTTATTGCTGATCCAACGTTGTGCGTAACTGGATAACCATAAAGACAGTTGATGGGTACTCCACAAAGCATGCTGAGGGACATGAGTGTCCTAGATGGAATTTGCCCATCCTGCGTAACAGGATATATGTCTATGGGCCCAATATTGAACTGGACAAGGATGACACAGTCTATACCTTGTGTTCAATATAGACATAAGGGCAAAGAGGTAATTATACACATAATTATTATCACAGGAGGTTTTGTCAGATCACATGACATTTTCGTGACTTGGGTAGCAGTGATGTGTTTCTAGATACCGCTCACTGTTTATTATGTTAAATGCGTGATTTAATATAATTGCCAACGCCGCGAAAACCTATAGGGTCACACACAAAGGACGGATTGATGAGAGATAGAGTAACTAAGGAACACCGTAAGGTACGGTGCACTTAAGTGGGAGACGAAATATGGTAAGGTACCAAATACTTAAGTGATTTTGGGCATATTATAAGATATGGGCCAAAATACACTTAAGTGGGCTTTTTAGCTTGAAGCCCACACAAGTGGTTCTATAAATAGAACCCCTTGGGTAGAAGCATTGTCACTCCACTCCACTCCACTCCACTCAGACTGAAATTCAAGTAGAGACTTGGAATTTTGTTTCCCTCTTTCTCTCACTCAAAGCCTTCATCATAACAGCTAGCACTGCGATTGAAGGAATCCGTTCGTGTGGACTGAGTAGAGACGTTGTCATCGTTCAACGTTCGTGATCGCCCCGTGGATCTGTATCAAAGGTTTTGATCATTATCAGAGATCTGCACCAAAGGTTTGAATCGCCACAAGAGGTAACGATTCTATCACTGATCATGCCCATTCGTAAGGATCACTAAATGGATAAATTTTTAAATTCCGCTGCGCCTTAGATGGATATTCTCCTTCAGTATACAGTTTCTTTGATCCAGAGATTGATGCACTGAAGGATATGATATCATTGATTACACCTGACCATGTGGGGATGTTTCGTGAGACTTACGGTGGTATTCTGAAGGTGGTTTTCAGGCTTACAGATACAGATAGGAGTGTCGTCCATACTCTTTTCCAGTTTTATGACCCGGGCTTGAGATGCTTTGTCTTCCCGGATTACTTGTTGGGACCTTTGATGGAAGACTATGCTAGTATCCTGGGTATTCAGATCAGAGATCAGATTCCTTTCTATGCCACTAAGGATGGACCTGATGTTGCTGAGATTTCTCGTGCTCTTTATTTGAGCTCAGAAGTGACTAAGGGAGGTTTGAAGGAGAAGGGAAAGTTGCCTGGTTTTCATTTGAGTTTCTTGGAGGCTAAAGCCAAGGAGCATGCTGTTTTGGGTGAGTGGAAGACTGTCTGTGCTCTGCTTGCTGTGAGCATTCATGGAATCATCTTGTTCCCTAATCAGAAGAACTTTGTAGACATTAATGCCATCCGGGTGTTTGCTCAGAGGAATCCTATTCCTACCTTGGTTGGGGATGTCTATTACTCGGTCCATAATCGGAACGAGAAGCGGCGTGGAGGATTGATCAGATGTTGTGCTCAACTGTTGTACAAATGGTTCATGGGGTATTTGCCTCCCAGAGGTGCCTTTGCTTTTGTTCTTCTTGACCATACTGTCAATTGGGAAACCAAGTTGATGGGTTTGCGAGCCAAGGACATAGCGTGGACCTACAATGGTGTGGCGGGACAAGACTTCATTTACAGTTGTGGGAGTCTTCCCAATGTGCCTGTCATAGGAGTTCAGGGTTGCATTAATTACAACCCGACGCTTCTTAGGAGACAAATGGGGTTTGCCATGGAGGTTCCTCCTCTTAAGTGCGAGATTCAGGAGTCTTTCTACTTCTCGGCTGAGGGTAATCCGACACAGTTGAGGCAAGTGTCTGGAGCATGGCGTAACATTCAGAGAAAGGGCAAGGTTCCTTTTGGTAGGGTTAATAGCAGGTCTTTTCCTCCATTTAATGATTGGCTCAGAAAGAGGATTGAGCTCACACATTTACCATTTCCTGGGGGTGATCCTTGGTGTCCATTGATTGAGGGGCCATGTTCTTCTGTCAGCATGGAAGAGTTCCTTGAGATGAAGAAGGCCAGGGATCAGCTGCGAGCAGAGAAAACTGAGTTGGAGATGAGTGTTGCTAGAATTCAAATGGCTAATCAGGAAATTAAAGGGAAAATAGAAGACCAGGATAAGAGGCATGCCTTGGAGGTGAAGCGCTTTGAGATAGACACCGCTTATTACCGCAAGATCAACCAAGCTTTGGAGTCGTCTACAAAGGAGCATGACATCACCAAGGAGAAGTTGGCTAGAGCTTTGAGAGTCATTGAAGATGAGAAGAGGAGGCAGATCCTTGTGAAGACTCAGAGGGAAGCTAGAGCCAAAGTCCTTACCACAGAATGGGAAGCGGAGAAAGCGAAGATTATTGCTGAGAGAGATCATTATCTTGCTGAGAGAGATCATTATTTCCGACAGATGAAGATTCACCAAAAGGAGGTGGGGAGATTGCAGCAGGAGAACACTGAGCTCAGGTTTACTGTGAAGTTTACCAAGATGGTTGATGATGCAGAGCCTTCTATGGGGCCTTCTTCAGTTTAGACTTTTGTTGTTATTGTGTTGGATTACCGTCAGGCTTGTTGACGGAATTCACTTGCTTGTATTTTCTTTCTAATTCTGGAGAATTGTATTTGATTTGTATCAGACTTGATGTATGACTTTTGCACGTATTGTGCACTCTTGATATACAGTGATTGTCATCATTCAGTGATTGATCTTCGAGATTTATTTGCTTTCCTATATGCACTCACATAGCACACACGTGGCTGGGTGACATCTTTGCTAAATCATAATTCTCTGCTCTGTATGGCAAAATCAGATGATTGATATCAGAATATTGCTGCCGGATTATTATCTGTCTCGATGAAGCCAGGATCGAAAGACAAAGTGTTCCTCATATGGATAGACATTGCATTCATGCATCAATCATAATAACTTATCTTCTATTTTGTAGGTGTCGGTTTCTAACGTGCTTGATTGTTTCAGGAATCATTGCTCGCGCACGTAGAATCATTCCCTTGCACGTAGCACGTCCACACAAATAACCTACCAGGCGCAACAAATCCAAGCTGATGGATCTACCCAACGCAGATATTCTCGAATTGAAGGAGAAAATGGGTGAGCTGATAAACGTCATGCAAGGGTTGGCCTTAGGGCAGAAAGCACTTGCTGATAAGGTGGAAAAGCTCGAGCGGGCTTCGGCTGCCAACAATGGTAATAATCAGGAGGGTGTGTCCAACGGTGGTCTAGGTGGTTCTAGGGATGGAGGAGATCTCAGAAAGAAGACTATTCCTGGGGTGGTGATCAATAATGGTGGTGGTTTTGGTGCTGCTACAGGCGGTGGACCAGGTCCGGTGGGCAACAATTTGAAGGATAGTCTGTTTCCTCCTTTCTTTGGGGATGAGGAGGATAGAGAAGAAGACCAGTTCTCCGTATTGAATGAACAGTTTGGCCAGTATGGTGTTCAGCCACCAAACAAAGAAATTCAGGTGCTGGCAGAGAAAATCAAAGCTCTAGAAAGCTATGCTACTCTGGGGGTTGTTAATATGTCGAACATGGGGCTGGTTGAGGGGATTGTGATCCCACAAAAGTTTAAAGCGCCTGCGTTTGACAAATACAATGGGAGTTCTTGCCCGGAAACTCATCTCCAGGATTTCGTTCGAAATATTTCTGCTTATACAATGGACCAGAAGCTTTGGATGTACTTCTTCCAGGACAACTTATCTGGTGGGTCTCTGGAATGGTATACCAAATTGAGGTCTTCGGATATCAAGAGCTGGCAGGATCTCGGAGATACGTTCTTTAAACAGTATCAATTTAATGCTGACATGGCTCCTAGCCGTACCCAGTTGCAGGGTATGTCTCAGAAGCCAAATGAAGGGTTTAAAGAATACGCACAAAGATGGAGGGAGTTGGCTGCCCGAGTCCAACCTCCGTTGGTAGACCGGGAAATGTCTGATCTGTTTATGGGTACCCTTCAGGGGACGTTTGCAGAAAGAATGGTAGGATGCCCGGTTACCAACTTCGCTGATATAGTGGTGGCTGGGGAAAGAATAGAGAGCTGGTTGAAGCTGGGGAAGATACACGGTAGTGCTTCGCCGTCTGGATCGAAGAAACCCTTTGGTAATGGCCAGAGAAAGAAGGAGGGTGATACAAGTGCTGTGTATACCCAGAGGGGATAAGGTAGGGATCGTTACTACCAGCACACTGCTGTGGTAACCATTCCTGCTGATAAGTCACATGCACACAACACAACAACAACAACCGCAACAGCAAAGACAACCGTTTCAACAGAGACCGCAGAGGGCCGGGTATCAGGTGAGAGGATGAATGAATGATCGTCAATTTGATAGGCCGCCAGTGACATACTCATTCTTGTTGAAGAAGTTGAAAGACTTGGGGTTGGTTCAACTGAGAACACTGGCTCCGTTGAGACCTGATCAGAGGCCTGCCAACTACGATGAGAATGCCAAGTGCGAATTCCACTCTGGTGCCCCTGGACACAACGTGGAAAATTGTAAAGCTTTTAAGCATGTTGTCCAGGACCTGGTGGATTCTAAGGCAATCAATTTTGCACCATCACCAAATGTTAATGCTAATCCCATGCCCGCACATGGTCAGATGGGGGTGAATGCGATTTCTGAGGATAAGGGCAGAATCTGGGTGGCGGATGTGGACCGGTTAAAGACTCCATTGGCTGAGGTCAAGAGACAACTGTTGAAGAATGGGGTCTTCCCGGGTTGTGTTGATTGTTGTGTTGCGTGCACCGTTTCTCCTAATGGGTGTGTTTTATTGAGGGAGGCTGTCTAAAGAATGATGGATGAGGGAAGCCTCAGATTTGAGAAGGTTGATTTGGAGAGGGAGAATGTCTCCACCATAACCATCTACTTTGATCTGGTCGATTTGTCAGCGCTGGCAGATGCGGCTCCAGTTACTATCACGGTACCTGGGCCTATTCCTTATGACAACGACGATGTTGTGCCATGGGATTATGGTGGAGAGGTATACTGTAATGGGGAGAAACAGGAAGATCAGGCTGCAGGTGAAACCACCGTTTCAAAGGTGGATAATGCCGGACCCAGTGGTTTCACTCGCAGTGGAAGGTTGTTTGCACCCGACACGTTGAGGAGTGGGGAGGGAGAAAAAGAAAAGAAAGATAAGGCCGAGGCTTTATCCATGGCAAGAGGGAAGCAGGTGGTAAGCGAGGGTACTCCTGTAGCGACATCGGCGCCTGGTGGGTCGGAAAAAGAACTTGATGATGAAGCTGAAGAATTTTTGAGGATCATCAAGAAGTCTGAGTATAAGCTTGTTGACCATCTGCAGCAGACCCCGTCTAAGATTTCAATCTTATCATTGTTGTTGAGCTCCGAGGAGCATAGAGAGGCTTTGTTGAAAATACTGAAGAGAGCCTATGTTCCTCAGGAGATTACGATTAATCAGCTAGAGACATTGGTGTCAAACGTCAATGCTAGCCATGGGTTGGGTTTCACTGATCTTGATCTGACTGTAGACGGGCGTAATCACAATAGGGCATTACACATTGCTATGGAATGTAAAGGAGCAGTGCTCTCGCACGTTTTAGTGGATACCGGCTCCTCACTCAATGTGTTGCCTAAGAAGGCCCTGGCGAAGCTGGACTGTGAAGGGTTGATCTTGAGGCCCACGGACTTGATAGTTAGAGCCTTTGATGGTTCAAAGCGGGCTGTGTTTGGGGAAGTGGAGCTCCCTGTGAAGATCGGGCCCGAGGTGTTTAAGTCTGTATTTCATGTCATGGATATTCAGCCGGCATACAGTTGCCTGTTGGGTCGCCCATGGATACATGCTGCTGGGGCAGTGACCTCGACTTTGCACCAGAAACTGAAGTATATCTGGGACGGGCAGGTCGTCACCGTTTGTGGGGAGGAAGATGTCTTCGTCATCCACCTATCATCGTTCAAATATGTTGAGATGGACGGTGAAATATGGGAAACGCCAAGTCAAGCATTCGAAACCGTCAAGGCGGAGAATGCTGTTTTTGTCAAAGAGGAGAAGAAGCCGTCCATTTCTTCGTATAAGCAGGCCGCCGAGGTGGTGAAGAGCGGAGAAGCCCCAGGTCTGGGGAAGATGATTGACATTGCCACCAAAGAAGACAGATTTGGGGTTGGTTATCAGCTGGGCCGAGGCTCGTCTGGGTAAGGCAGAGGACGCTGTCAACCGGTCACGTTCACCAGTGCTGGAATGCTGGATCCAGATCACATCTGTATGGTGGGTGAAGAGGTCGACAGTGACTGTGAGCTGGATCAGTGGATAAAACCGTGCGTACCAGGGATGGAGATCCAGAACTGGAAGGCCGAAAAGATCATCACTGTCACTCTACGTGAAGAGTAATATTTCCTGTTTTTCAATTTTGTCTGCATGAAAGTCATACGTTTTGCCCAAAACGTAATGGTTCATTGTAAGGGCCACCTCATGTGTTTCATTTTGCAATATTTGCATCATAAATAAAAGGATGTTTTTCATTAAAAGCGGTGTTCCCTGTTTTTCATTTATTTTTGCAGTTTAAAAACAAAAATAAAAATGGCAATGTTTGTTTTCATTTTCCTTTTAATTTGCTTTGTTCCGGTTCTAAAGCAATGCATGAATCAACATTCATGCAGATGTGATCTTTCTCCGGATCTCATTGATAACAATCCTGTTACACCCTCATATGACTTCGACAACCTAATCTATCATGCTGAAGAAGAAGGTGAAGAAGATTGTGTACTGCCAGAGGAATTAGCCAGGTTGTTAAAACAAGAGGAGAAGGTGATTCAACCGCACGAGGAGCAAGTTGAGGTTGTGAACCTGAGTACTAACGAGGTCAGGAAAGAAGTGAAAGTTGGGGCTGCTTTGGAGGCGAGTGTTAAGAGCAGAATGGTAGCCTTGTTGAAAGAGTATGTTGATATCTTCGCCTGGTCCTATCAGGATATGCCAGGGTTGGATACCGATATTGTTGTGCACAAGCTACCATTGAGAGCAGATTGTCCTCCAGTGAAGCAGAAGTTGCGCAGAACTCGACCTGAGATGGCCATGAAAATTAAAGAGGAGGTGCAGAAGCAGTTGGATGCTGGTTTCCTAGCTGTCATCAATTATCCACCTTGGGTCGCAAATATTGTGCCGGTGCCGAAGAAGGATGGGAAGGTGAGAATGTGTGTGGACTACCGGGATCTGAACAGAGCTAGCCCGAAAGATGATTTCCCACTACCTCACATCGATGTGTTGGTAGATAATACAACTCAATTCTCGGTGTTTTCCTTCATGGATGGCTTTTCTGGCTATAATCAAATCAAAATGTCGCCAGATGATATGGAGAAAACAACGTTCATCACACCATGGGGCACTTTTTGTTACAAGGTGATGCCATTCGGTCTCAAGAATACCGGTGCAACGTATCAGAGAGCTATGGTGACTTTGTTTCATGATATGATTCATCATGAAATCGAATGCTATGTTGATGACATGATAGCAAAGTCCCAAACAGAAGAGGGGCACCTGGTGGATCTGGCCAAGCTGTTTGACCGGTTGAGACAATTCAGACTGAGGTTGAATTCGAACAAGTGCCCTTTTGGGGTGCGGTCCGGAAAGTTGCTGGGGTTTATTGTGAGTGAAAGAGGAATCGAGGTTGATCCTGCAAAAGTAAAAGCAATACGAGAAATGCCTGAACCGAGAACAGAGAAAGAGGTTCGTGGTTTCTTAGGTAGATTGAACTACATTTCACGGTTCATATCTCATCTAACTGCCACGTGTGAACCCATATTCAAGTTGTTGAGAAAAGATCAAACGGTCAGGTGGAATAATGATTGTCAAGCGGCATTTGAAAAGATAAAAGAGTATTTGCAGGAGCCTCCGATTCTGATGCCTCCTGTGGAGGGACGACCGTTAATTCTGTACTTGACGGCCCTCGAGGGGTCTATGGGGTGCGTACTGGGGCAGCATGACGAGTCTAGTCGAAAAGAGCATGCAATTTACTACCTTAGCAAAAAGTTTACCGACTGTGAAACAAGATATTCACTGCTTGAGAAAACTTGCTGTGCTTTGGTATGGGTTGCTCGCCGACTGAGACAGTATATGCTGGTTCATACCACTTTATTGATTTCCAAGATGGATCCGATCAAGTATATTTTTCAGAAGCCAACATTAACCGGACGGGTTGCGAGATGGCAAATGATTTTGACTGAATATGATATCCAGTATACCTCTCAGAAGGCAATCAAGGGGAGTGTATTATCTGATTACCTCGCCCAGCAACCCATTGAGGATTATCAACCGATGAAGTTTGAGTTCCCTGATGAGGACATCATGTTTCTCAAATCGAAAGATTGTGAGGAACCAATCCCGGAGGAGGGGCCTGACCCTGAATCCGAATGGATTCTGATGTTTGATGGGGCCGTTAACGTGAATGGTAGTGGAGTTGGTGCTGTTTTGGTTACGCCGAAAGGATCTCATATTCCTTTTGCTGCCCGGCTAACATTTGAGTGCACCAACAACGTGGCTGAATACGAAGCTTGTATCCTGGGGATTGATGAGGCGATTGATTTGCGAATCAAGAACCTTGTTATATATGGAGATTCAGCTTTGGTCGTGAATCAGGTTAACCGAAAATGGTATACGCATCAATCTCACTTAATTCCATATCGGGATTATACGAGGAGATTGTTGACGTTTTTCACCAAGGTGGAGTTGCACCATGTGCCGAGAGAAGAGAATCCGTTAGCAGATGCTTTGGCTACTCTGGCTGCCTTGATTAAGGTGCAGTGGTGGAATCAGTTTCCCAGTGTTGAGGTGGGACGTCTGGATAGACCGGCTTATGTGTTTGCTGTTGACACAACGCCTGATGATGAGAAGCCGTGGTATTATGATATCAAACGCTATCTGGAGACCCAGGAGTATCTTGAGGGAGCATCCAAGAAGGACCGAAAGACTCTGAGGAGGTTGGCCATGGTGTTCTATTTGAACAAGGATGGGGTTTTGTACAAGAGAAATTTCGATTGGGTTTTGCTCAGATGTGTCGATGACAGAGAAGCAAGCCAGTTGATGAAAGAGGTTCATGAGGGGTCGTTTGGTACCCATGCCAGTGGGAATGCAATGGCGAAGAAATTGTTGAGGGCTGGTTATTATTGGATGACGATGGAGGCCCAATGTTTCAATTTCGTGCGGAAGTGTCATAAATGCCAGATTTATGCTGACAAGGTGCACGTACCTCCAAACCCGTTGAGTTTGATGTCGTCTACGTGGCCGTTTGCTATGTGGGGCATTGATATGATCGGAAAGATTGAGCCTACGGCTTTGAATGGGCACCGGTTCATATTAGTGGCTATTGATTACTTCACTAAGTGGGTGGAGGCAGCCTCTTATGCGAATGTGACAAAGCAGGTCGTGGCCAGATTCCTCAAGAGAGATATCATTTGCAGATATGGGGTTCCTAAAGGAATCATTACTGATAATGGTTCTAATCTCAACAATAAGATGATGGCAGAACTGTGCCGGGAATTCAAGATCGAGCATCACAATTCTTCTCCTTATCGTCCGAAGATGAATGGGGCGGTCGAGGCAACCAATAAGAATATTAAGAAGATTGTGTAGAAGATGGTCATGACCTACAAGGATTGGCACGAGATGTTGCCGTTTACATTGCATGGGTATCGAACCTCGATGCGTACATCTACTGGGGCAACGCCATTCTCGCTTGTGTATGGGATGGAAGCTGTGCTACCGGTTGAGGTCCAGATTCCCTCTTTAAGAGTCCTGATAGACGTGAAATTGGAAGAGGCTGAATAGGTAAGGACTCAGTACGAAGAGTTGAGCCTGATTGAGGAGAAGAGGTTGGCGGCCATTTGTCATGGGCAGTTGTACCAACAATGAATGAAGCGTGCTTTTGACCGAAAGGTGCGACCTCGTGTGTATCACGTGGGAGATATGGTGTTGAAAAGGATCCTTCCTCCTCAAAACGATCGTAGGGGCAAGTGGACACCCAATTATGAAGGTCCAATCGTGGTCAAGAAGGTTTTCTCTGGCGGAGCCTTGTTGCTAACGACCATGGATGGCGAGGATTTTCCATCCCCTGTGAATGCGGATGCAGTTAAAAAATACTTCGCATAAGAGACCCGCTGGACGAAAAGAATAAAATAGTCCAGGCAAAAATGGGCATCCCGGCGAACCAGAAAAAATGAAAAAGGTTCGGGCAAAAATTAGGGATAAAAAGAGAAAAAACTGTACACCCGGCAAGTCGAAAACCCCACAAGGGCGGCTTGGGCAAAAAAGGGTATCCCGGTGGACTGAAAACCCGAAAGGGCGGTCCAGGCAAAAGAGGGATTGAAACGAACAACTGCGTCTAGCATGATCGTTTGTGCTTTGGTTAAGACACATGGATAATCCCCGACAGAGATCAGTCGGAAGCGTCTTGTTCAGAAGGCCGAAAGCACGGAGAGTCTTGAGGACATATGGGTTGTAACCGAGTTGGAACTCGATGAGATCACGGGTTCACATTACCATTAGGATAGATTTTTCCTTTTGTGTGCAATTACCTCTTTTCAGGGATTGCTTTCTTTGTATTGCTCAGTTCCGAGCCACCTTTTTCAATCAATAAAATACATATTCAGTCAAATAATTTTGTTTTTGTTTTCATGACCGCTTTGATTGCAAAAACATCCGTTTATTTTGATAAAGAATCTTTGCATTTTGAGACATGCAGGTCCCTTCCGATGCATGTTTATAAGATTGAAAGCCTGAAATCTTATTTGGAAGGTGGAGTGACCTAGGTGTTGAAATTTTGGCACGCCTGGGGCACGTTTTTATCTAACGATCTCTTTTGCAGGTGCTGTTAGATATTTTCACTCACTTGCAGGTTGTGATGTGAAACCTTTTTGACAAAGGATCCTCTGTGGAGTCCAATCAGGGACAAAGGGATTGAAGAACGGTGAAAAGACGACGGAAGAACGTACGACGACCCTGAAGGATTAATCAAGAAGACTCTTCAAAGTCTGAAGAATTGGAAAGTTGATACCAATTTGAGGGGTTCGATCTCCGTAGAGTACGGAGAAGTTAAGAATACAAGGTGATGAATCAGAAAAGTCCAGACGAGTCTGGGAGCTCTCAAAAGTGGAAAGCTGACACTGTGGCTAGATAGTGAATGCCGGTGTTCGACGAGTCGACAGGTGTTCCGTATCAGATATGTCGTATCTCCCCAGCAGATTCGAGATCGATGTTTCCTCAGCAGCCAGGTCTGAAGGTTGTTGTTTCCCCTAGCATGTTGGAGCTTGTTAGTTCCCCAGCAAGTCGAAGATTGCTGTTTTCCCCGCAGAGTGTGTTGGTAGCGGTTTCCCCAGCGAAGTCCCCAAGCGGATCGGGTCCAGTGGAGGTCATCCCTGTTGAGGGTTGTCCTTTCCCCAGCGACATTGCTATTTCCCAGTAGGGTGGAGATTGGAGCGATAGCGAGTTCCTCAGCAGAGTGCCTCGAGCTTCCCAGTAGAGTCCCTTGAGGGGGATGCTTTTTTAGGCATTCATCATGTAGATAAGCATAGCATATTGCATAGCTAATTGCGTAGCATTTCCATGATTATGGAGCATTACGCTAAAAAAAATCATGCATCATCATTGCAAGCATAAGCTAGTCTCAAGCCGTGGTTACCGTTTGAGATTTGGTTTCGCCAATTGGTGAAGATGCTACTCAAGTCGTGGTTACCGTTTGAGAAGTGGTTTCGCTAGTTGGAAGATCAACATCAGCATTGTGAGCATCAGTTAGTCTCGAGCCGTGGTTACCGCTTGAGAGTTGGTTTCACCGGGTGGTGAAGATGTTGCTCCGAGGAGTTTAGCATCGTGATTTTGGGTTAACGGTATTACCCAGTAGTGCGATACTGGAGAAGATTTCTATCGTGCGAGATGGAAGTTGGAAGATGTTACTCAAGCCGTGGTTACCGCTTGAGAATGGGTTTCGCCGGATGGTGAAGATGTTACTCTGAGGAGTTTAGCATCATGACGTCAGATCAACAATGTTCCCCAGTAGCGCGATATTGGAGGAAAATTTTCCGTCGGGCGGAGATGGAAATGAAAATCAGAGAACGTTACGCGATCAGTGCGAAAATTGAGATTCAAATGGAAAAATGGAAGTGTTGCGGCATTTTCTAGAGAGCGGGGTTCAAATGGAGATTGGAGTTGAAGATTATATCCGGGATGAGGTCCTTAGGATTGTCTTCTAATCATGTGTCACCTTAGACTTTGGCGAGACCAACAGAAGTCGTTATGGGTATCTTCGGAGGAAGAAATGCACATGATTACCTTCCTGTTGTGAGGGTGTACCCTCTGATATGTCGCCATCAGAGTGGTGTTTGGTGTTATTTCCGATGTTGCCAGCGGAATTATCACAAGAAAATGGAGAACGGGGTTCAAATGGAGAGAAGGAAGTGCTGGGCATTTTCTAGAGAACGGGGGGGTTCAAATGGAGAAAGGGAGACACGGGGTGTTTTCTGGAGAATGGGGTTCACAATGGCGATTGTGAGTTATCGTCAGACGACTAGGGTTCAAATGGAGATCGGGGTTCATTGTTTGGCAAACAGGAGTGTTATGAAGTTGTCGGGGTTCAAATGCGGTGATCAGAGATCATACGCGCGAAAATAATTGTTCGGGGTCCAAGAAAAAGCAAAAAAATCAATCAAAGAAGTACCGGGGTTCAAGAAAAGTGAAAAAACATCAGAAAGTTTTGGGGTTCAAGAAAAGCAAAAAATATAATAATAATCCCCAGCGGAGCGCAAATTATTCGTCTGTTCTTGGTATTCAATCACTCTTCACCCTGATCATCTGAAAGCCGAGGCTGTTCAAATCGAAAGGTTCACAGTGGATTGAATAGGGGCAGCTGTAACACCTCAAAATTTGCCCTCCTCTTCTTGGGACTAGTTTAGCATATTGCATTTCATGTTTAGGACATTAGGCATTTTCATATTGCATATCATGTGAAATAAACAAGTCATCCTCTAAGGTCTTGTCAGAGATGGAGAAGTTGTATAGTTCAAGCCTGAGGGTCTTATTGAATTGATCACCAACCATCTGAGGGTTTGTGCTTCAATTAGGGTTTTCTTGGTTCTTCAAGGAGGTTGAGCATTATCTTGTTGGCAAGGGTATGTTACCATCGTCCTGGTTATGACATTATCAAGGAGTTCATTGTAACACCCTTCTACCCAAACGACATATTTAAATAGATTATCAGAGTACAACATGTAGAAGAGTTTACATTTCTTACAACATAACACTTATCGCATCACAACATAAAACATATTATTTATTTTATTAAAACTTCGCAGCGGACAACAACACAAATATTATCATTCATCATATAACAATTCATAATAATGTTTCAACATTATCTCAACAAAGCATCTCAACATATTAGTCATCATAAACAACGTAAATAATAACCAATTATCTATCGAATCCCATAACCCCGGTGTCACATGACCAGAGCATTTGACTCGACTCTGTAGAATAACTCTACACTTATTCTTCAAACCTCAACAATAGCTACTCCTCTTTATCTGCACATTGCTCATCATAGATGAACATAAACACATGCAGAAGGGGTGAGAATTACATTATTAAATAATAATATAACGACAGAAATATAAACATAAATATATTTCACATATGCCAACACAGCTCATCATAATCATCATAATCAACATACTCATGAACATCAACAAAACAACATATCAAATGCAATGCACACACCCATGCATGACTCAACACGACTCGGTATACCCATTTTGTGACCAACTACAGGATCACCACTCCCAGATTCATCACCATAGAATCCGAGTTCCCCGCAAGGAACCAAGCCTCTCAACAAGCCCGGAGTCAACAACATCATTGGAACTCAGTCCGTTCATCACTAGGCATCGGCCTTTCATGAATGCATGCACACCAAACATGCATCATACTCAACATAGCAACAACAACATCATATAGTCATGTTATCATCATCATTACTAGCATGACATACAACTCAACAAAACAACAACAACATTACAACGATATCACATCGTTACATAACTCATTTATAACTAAACACGTAAATTCAACATCTCATCATCATAAACACCTCATACACAATCATATAATCACTGTTAATTGTTTATAATACAATTACAGCGACTTACTAAGAGTCTCGCAACTCAACGTACTCAAAAACTCACCAACATTAGCTACACAGCACAGTTCGCGCCGCCAACATAGGGACGCGCCGCGAACTCCTCCATTACTCCAGGACGCGCCGCGAACGAAGGATCGCGTCGCGAACAATTAATTCGCTTCAGTACGCGCCGCGCAGCAGGGTTCGCGCCGCGAACGATGCGTTACAAAACTCCTCTGAATCCTGCCCAGTTCGCGCCGCGAACGGGGCTTCGCGCCGCGAATCGCGCGCGAACAGAAGCCATCTGCTACGGAAACCAGCGCAGCTTTGCTTCTCTACTCGCCATAACTCATACCCCACAGCTAACAACCCAATATCAACATTTAACAGTCATATATACACAACATACTTCGATTATAATGCATATAACTCAACAAAACTCACAGATCGGAGAATTTCCATCAAAACCCCAACTTTCCCAATCTCCCTAAAATCCCCAAAATCCATCAACAATCCAACATATATCATGAATTTGCTCGCATACTATCGTTTAATAAGGTTCCGACCCCTTACCTCTTTGGATTGAAGGAAGTTCTGAGCAATCTTTGGCCTTTTCCTCTTCCTTCTCTTTCTCTTCAGCGTTTCTCCCTTTCTCTGCCTCTGAGGCAAAAATACGTGAAAAACACTCTGAGTTCTCACTTTGGCCTCTTTTATCAAATTCCACTTTTACCCTTCCACTCTTCATATTCCATTTATTTTATTTATTTTAATTATTATTAAAATAAATAACATCTATAATAATAATAATAATAATTCCCAATATTATTTAATAATTCATTTTACCTTCAAATAATCATATTAAAATAATATTTAAATTAATCTAACAATATTCGGGGTGTTACAACTCTTCCCCACTTTAGAAGTTTTCGTCCTCAAAAACATACCTCAAGCAAATAGAGCTGGATACGACTCCTTCATCTGATCTTCACGCTCCCAAGTCAAGCTCTCACCAGCTGGACCTCCCCAAACAACTTTCACTAGAGCAATCTTCTTACCTCTCAGGGTCTTCTCTTCTCGGTCATCTATCCGAATTGGCAACACCTCAACGGTCAAATTATCCCTCACCTGGATATCATCCAACTGAACAACATGCGAAGGATCCGCAATATATTTTCTCAACTGAGATACATGAAACACATCATGCAGATTAGAAAGCGACGGCGGTAAAGCTATCCGATACGCCACTTCCCCAACCCTCTTCAAAATCTGATACGGACCCACAAACCTCGGAGTAAGCTTTTTAGACTTTAAAGCTCTACCCACACCTGTCGTCGGAGTAACTCTCAAGAACACATGATCTCCCTCTTGGAACTCAAGTGCCTTTCTCCTCTTATCATGATAACTCTTCTGACGACTCTGAGAAATCTTCATTTTCTCCTGAATCATCTTAACCCTTTCAGTCGTCTGCTGCACAATCTCAGGTCCGAGTACAACACTCTCACCTGATTCATACCAACACAATGGAGTTCTACACCTCCTACCATACAATGCTTCATATGGAGCCATACCGATACTAGCATGAAAACTATTATTATAAGTAAACTCCACCAACGGCAAATAACTATCCCAAGAACCACTCTGCTCCAACACACAAGCTCTCAACAAATCCTCCAAGGATTGGATAGTTCTTTCAGTCTGACCATCAGTCTGAGGATGATAAGCTGAACTCAACCTCAACTTAGTCCCCAACGCTTTCTGCAAACTTTCCCAAAATCTAGAAGTAAATCTGGGATCTCTATCAGACACAATACTGGATGGAATACCATGCAGCCTCACTATCTCCTCAATATACAACTCTGCCAACTTTTCTAAAGAGTGATTAATCTTCATCGGCAAGAAATGCGCCGACTTAGTCAATCGATCCACAATCACCCAAATAGAATCATTACCTTTCACCGTCCTCGGCAATCCCGTCACAAAATCCATGGAAATGCTATCCCACTTCCATTCAGGAATCTTCAAAGGTTGCATCATACCTGCCGGTTTCTGATGTTCAATCTTTGACTTCTGACAAGTCAAACAGGCATACACAAACTTAGCAACATCTCTTTTCATACCAGCCCACCAAAACAACTTCTTCAAATCTTGATACATTTTAGTTGCACCTGGATGGATACTCAATCCACTCCTATGGCCCTCTTCAAGAATACTCTTTTTCAATTCAGACACCTCAGGAACACAAACTCTACCTTTAAATCGCAGGATGCCATTCTCATCAATCTCAAAATTACCACCATTACCCTGGTTAACCATAGTAATATGATCAACTAGAGCGACATCAACTTGCTGACCATTCCGAATATCTTCCAGAATTCCACTAGTCAACTTCAGCATACCCAACTTTACACTATCAGCGGAAACTTCACAACCCAAACTCATATCACGGAACTGTTCAATTAACTCAAGCTCCCGAACCATCATCATAGACATATGTAGAGACTTTCTACTCAGCGCATCTGCAACTACATTAGCCTTACCGGGATGATAACTCAATTCAAAGTCAAAATCCTTCAGTAATTCTAACCACCTTCTCTGCCTCATATTTAACTCTTTCTGATCAAACAGATACTTCAGACTCTTGTGATCACTGAACACTTCGAATCTGGAACCATACAGATAATGCCTCCACATTTTCAACACAAATACAACAGCTGCAAGTTCTAGATCATGCGTAGGATAATTCCTCTCATGAACTTTCAACTGTCTAGAAGCATAAGCTACAACTTTACCATTCTGCATCAAAACACCACCAAGACCCATCAAAGAAGCATCACAATAAACAACGAAGGACTCACCAGGATTAGGCAAGATCAACACTGGAGCACTGGTCAACCGCCTCTTCAACTCAACAAAACTCGCTTCACAAGCTGCATCCCACACATACACTTGACCCTTCTTAGTCAATTGCGTCAACGGCAATGCCAACTTAGAGAAGCCCTCAATAAATCTGCGATAATAACCAGCTAACCCCAGAAAACTGCGTATCTCAGTAGCAGACTTCGGAGTCTCCCACTGTAATACAGCATCAACTTTAGCAGGATCAACAGAAATCCCACCACTCGAAATCACATGGCCAAGGAAACTCACTTCCTTCAACCAGAACTCACATTTAGATAACTTTGCATATAATTTCTTTTCTCTTAACACCTGCAAAACAATTCTCAGATGTCCTGCATGCTCTTCTTCCGTCTTAGAATATATCAATATATCATCTATGAACACCACAACAAAATTATCAAGGTACGGATGAAATATACGATTCATATATTCCATAAACACACCTGGAGCATTAGACACACCGAACGGCATCACAGTGTATTCATAATGACCATACCTCGTACGGAAAGCAGTCTTCGCAATATCATCTGACTTCACTCGGATCTGATGATAACCCGACCGCAAATCAATCTTACTGAAAACATGAGCTCCAACCAACTGGTCCATCAAATCATCAATCCTCGGCAATGGATACCGATTCTTGATAGTCACCTTATTCAACTGCCGATAATCGACACACAACCTCATCGTACCTTCTTTCTTCTTCACTAACAATACTGGTGCACCCCAAGGAGAAACACTTGGACGCACAAACTTCTTCTCAAGCAATTCTTCAAGTTGCTTCTTCAATTCAACTAATTCAGTTGCCGACATTCTATAAGGAGACATCGACACTGGACTCGTACCTGGTACTAAGTCAATGGCAAATTCGACTTCACGTTCTGGAGGTAAATCACTTACATCCTCCGGAAACACATCCTGAAATTCACAGACAACAGGCAAATCTACACTCACCACTTTCTTATCCGCTTGCAGAGACGCAAATAAAGCGAATATCTGAGCTTCATCTTTCACAAAATCCCCCACCTGCCTAGCAGATAGAAATCTTGCCTCATCATTCTCACCAACTTCAGAAAACCGCACCGTCTTCCTATAGCAGTTGATAAACACGCCATAGAATTCTAGCCAATTCATCCCAGAATAATATCAATTTGGTGCAAGGGTAAGCACACCAAATCAACCACGAACTCTCTCTCAAAGATCGTCAAATGACAACCTCGACAGACAACAGAAGTCTTCACAGAACCATTAGCAGGAGTATCTATCACCATACTTCCGCCTAGGGACGACATAATCACACCAATCCTGGTCGCACACTCATACGAAATAAACGAATGAGTAGCACCAGTGTCAACAATAGCAAGCAATTCAACATTATTAATCAAGCAAGTACCTTTAATCAGATTATCTTCTTTAGGAGCTTCAGCCCCACTCAGAGCAAACACCCTACCAGTAGTATGAGCTGCAGTAGCCGCCTTCTTCGGTTTCGAGCACTGCGAACTGATATGGCCTTTCTCGCCACAATTAAAACATGTCGGACCAGCATCCTTACATTCAGTAACTCTATGACCAGCCTGACCGCATCGGAAACATCTCAGCACTTTCTTGGTACAGCTATCAGCACGGTGGCCTGGCTCGCCACACTTGAAACATTTACCAGCTATGGGAGATCCTCCCCCACTTGGCTTCTTCTCATCTACCACTTTCTGCTTACCTTTACCATTCGGAGATGCATAAGGACTACCACGATCCTTATTCTTCTTCTCACTAAGACTCTTGTAATGAGCAGTCCTAGCCTTGCTATCTTCATCAAATATCCTGCACTTATTAACCAGTGTAGGAAACCTACGAATCTCCTGGTAACCAATGCCTTGTTTGATCTCGGGACGCAACCCGTTCTCAAACTTGACACACTTGGATTCCTCAGCATCAGCATCATTATAATGAGGACAATACTGCACCAGCTCCTCAAACTTTGAAGCGTAATCAGCAACAGACATGTTACCCTGCTTCAGTTCTAGAAATTCCATCTCCTTCTTACATCGCACATCAGCAGGAAAATATTTCTCCAGAAAGACCGTCTTGAACCTTTCCCAAGTCATCTCAGCACCTGGTACTTCAATTCTCTGGTGAGTGTTATCCCACCAGTTTTCAGCCTCTTCAGATAACATATGCGTACCAAACTGCACCTTCTGTGCTTCAGTACACGTCATCACCCGGAAAATCTTCTCAATTTCCCTCAGCCAAATCTGAGCACCATCTGGATCATAGCGCCCTTTGAATGTAGGAGGGTTATTCTTCAGAAACCTTCCCAAATTCTTAAACTCGTCGACCGGCGGATTCTGCTGCGCCTGCATAGCCTGCGCCATAGCAGCCAAAGCCTCAGCAATCGCACGGTCATTTTCTCCAGCCATACTCTGCACAACACAACCACAACCGTTAAATATCGACAGTGTCATTTACACTAATCGACCAACAGAGAAAACATCACATTATGACTCGACTGGACTGACTATGCTCTGATACCACTAATGTAACACCCTTCTACCCAAACGACATATTTAAATAGATTATCAGAGTACAACATGTAGAAGAGTTTACATTTCTTACAACATAACACTTATCGCATCACAACATAAAACATATTATTTATTTTATTAAAACTTCGCAGCGGACAACAACACAAATATTATCATTCATCATATAACAATTCATAATAATGTTTCAACATTATCTCAACAAAGCATCTCAACATATTAGTCATCATAAACAACGTAAATAATAACCAATTATCTATCGAATCCCATAACCCCGGTGTCACATGACCAGAGCATTTGACTCGACTCTGTAGAATAACTCTACACTTATTCTTCAAACCTCAACAATAGCTACTCCTCTTTATCTGCACATTGCTCATCATAGATGAACATAAACACATGCAGAAGGGGTGAGAATTACATTATTAAATAATAATATAACGACAGAAATATAAACATAAATATATTTCACATATGCCAACACAGCTCATCATAATCATCATAATCAACATACTCATGAACATCAACAAAACAACATATCAAATGCAATGCACACACCCATGCATGACTCAACACGACTCGGTATACCCATTTTGTGACCAACTACAGGATCACCACTCCCAGATTCATCACCATAGAATCCGAGTTCCCCGCAAGGAACCAAGCCTCTCAACAAGCCCGGAGTCAACAACATCATTGGAACTCAGTCCGTTCATCACTAGGCATCGGCCTTTCATGAATGCATGCACACCAAACATGCATCATACTCAACATAGCAACAACAGCATCATATAGTCATGTTATCATCATCATTACTAGCATGACATACAACTCAACAAAACAACAACAACATTACAACGATATCACATCGTTACATAACTCATTTATAACTAAACACGTAAATTCAACATCTCATCATCATAAACACCTCATACACAATCATATAATCACTGTTAATTGTTTATAATACAATTACAGCGACTTACTAAGAGTCTCGCAACTCAACGTACTCAAAAACTCACCAACATTAGCTTCACAGCACAGTTCGCGCCGCCAACATAGGGACGCGCCGCGAACTCCTCCATTACTCCAGGACGCGCCGCGAACGAAGGATCGCGTCACGAACAATTAATTCGCTTCAGTATGCGCCGCGCAGCAGGGTTCGCGCCGCGAACGATGCGTTACAAAACTCCTCTGAATCCTGCCCAGTTCGCGCCGCGAACGGGGCTTCGCGCCGCGAATCGCGCGCGAATAGAAGCCATCTGCTACGGAAACCAGCGCAACTTTGCTTCTCTACTCGCCATAACTCATACCCCACAGCTAACAACCCAATATCAACATTTAACAGTCATATATACACAACATACTTCGATTATAATGCATATAACTCAACAAAACTCACAGATCGGAGAATTTCCATCAAAACCCCAACTTTCCCAATCTCCCTAAAATCCCCAAAATCCATCAACAATCCAACATATATCATGAATTTGCTCGCATACTATCGTTTAATAAGGTTCCGACCCCTTACCTCTTTGGATTGAAGGAAGTTCTGAGCAATCTTTGGCCTTTTCCTCTTCCTTCTCTTTCTCTTCAGCGTTTCTCCCTTTCTCTGCCTCTGAGGCAAAAATACGTGAAAAACACTCTGAGTTCTCACTTTGGCCTCTTTTATCAAATTCCACTTTTACCCTTCCACTCTTCATATTCCATTTATTTTATTTATTTTAATTATTATTAAAATAAATAACATCTATAATAATAATAATAATTCCCAATATTATTTAATAATTCATTTTACCTTCAAATAATCATATTAAAATAATATTTAAATTAATCTAACAATATTCGGGGTGTTACATTCATTGTTCATGCTCAGATTCCTTTGGGTTAGGGTTTTGACCTCTGGTCAACCCTAATCAGTGCCATTCTTTCAACCAGGGATTTTCAAGGGGATGAGGTATTCTATTGAGATGGGGATCACATTATCATTATATTGAGCTTATGTGAGCCAAGGTTCATTTTGAAGCAAATTGGCCAAGTGTTAGAGGCTCAAAGTCAACAATGCACTTTCAAGTCATCTAGGCCCCATAAAAGTCAACAGAAAGTCAACTGAGGGCTAGGAGGTGGAGAGATGGTTTGAGACACTTGATTCATGTCCCAAAGAGGTTCATTTGTCATTTCAAACATCAATCTTGAAGAATTTGAGGCCAGATCAAAAGTTTCCAAAAATGGAAAGTGACCTGTAATTTCAAGTTTCCAAAAATGGAAAGATTTTGGTTCAAACTCAACTTGATTTTACATCATCAAAGAAGTTTCAAATGAATTTTTATTGAACATGAAAGTTGTAGATCTTTCTCTCCCATTTCCAAAAAGTCCAATATCATGAATTTATGATGAATGGTTGAGGAGATATGGCCAAATGATCATGAAGTATGCATGGAACTTCAAAGTGGCATAACTTTTGACTCAAAACTCCAAATGAAGCCACTCTTTTTGCAAAATTCTTGTCTTGACCTATATTTTTCAAATCCAATATTGTATTGCATGAAATTTAATGATATAATCATTTACCCATGCATGATCATTTTGGAGGGAAAATGACAAATTTGAATTTGGTGCATCATATGAACAAAATACCATTACCATTGTGTTCATTGGAAGATTTTGAGTGAGTTTACACCCCCACATGTTACTGTTCACGTGTACAATTTGCCATGCACCTCACTTTTCAAATTTTGGTCATACACCTTATTCTCACTAATCTCCAATTAACCATTGCTAATTACATTTTTCAGCATGATTAGGACATAGTATAAATAGTAAATCATAACAGAATTTGGCATAATCACAAGTTCTAGATCTAGAAATTTTTTTCCCTCCTAATTTCTCTCTCATTGGGATTCAAAATTTCTCCACACAACCACACATTTTCTTGATAGATCCATCATCCTCATGGAATTTGGAGCATGAATCAGTCATTTTTTTGTGGAAATTGGTGAAGAATTGTGCATACTCCATACATGAACATGAAGATGGAAATTGAAGATTAAGCTAGATCCAAGCCTTTCCAAGCATTGATTCGTGCACAAGACTTCATAACAAGAGTAGAGGAGCAGATTTGAACACTTGCAAGGCCTTGGATCCACTGTTTCCATTGTTCGCTCTTCAAGAGGTGTGAAATTCGAACCTCTTAATTCTCCTTTTTATGTGCATAGACTTGTAGATCTTTGAATGCTGGTTACACTGATATAAATTTCATAAAATTTGGTTGAGAATTGGCTGAGTTATGTGAAATTAAAGTTTGTGTGTCAAATATGTTTGTGTTCGATTTGCATGATTCATGATGAATTAGACCAAAATAATTGTGGATTCGTGTTCTACACCTCAAGAGCTTTCCATTGATATAATTTTCTTGAAATTCTACAAAAATAATAATAATAACGAACAGTAGAACCACCGTCTTCACGAAGAAGACGGTGGAAACCACCGCCTGGCATAGTGTGCGTCGCCGTTTGCAGATCCGCTAGGGCCTGATCCCTGTTGGCGCTCGCGTGGCTGCCTGTTGGCTAAATGATAGGTCAGGATTCTTAGACTGATTCCACTTGTACATTGACTGGTGATGTGGCGCCACCTCAATTAATTGAAGTGCAGCGTTTTGCACTCACACATGCTTCGATTCCTGGCCACAGCAATTGGAATATATTTTTCTCATGCGCCTCCTTTTTATGTGAACGTGGTTCGAGTCTGTCTGGCAGCAATTTTTCAAACTTCAGCATCATTTTATTTTCCCTCCATAATTTTCATGTTTTGATCTTCATTATTTCAATATTTTCTTGTCAACTTCAAAAAATCATATCAAATTGAAAATTAATCCAATTAATTCCAAATTTTTTCTCACATGTTCCTTGAAGTGCCTACTATTTTATGGTGTGATTTTCTGATTTTTATCATGTCTGGATTTTGGAATATGCTTGATTGTTTGAATGTGATGCATAATGTGACATGTTGTACCAATTCTTTTGTGAAATGCTCATACATTGTCCAAATGCCATGAAATTTTATATGCTGATTCCCAACATGATACATGATTTTTGAGGCTTGGTTGTGCATTTTTATCATTTTCCATCTCTGTTTTATACACATGATTGTATGGTGTGACAATGTGTGTCACACAATTTGATGTCATACTTGTGCATTTTCATTTCTAGGTCAAATGAGCTCTTCTGATTCTAATTTTTGGCATGATGATTGTGTTTGACATATTATGTGCACATAAAAATTTCCATGATTGTTTGATTCATTTCTGTTTTAATATGGAATTTTCATTCTTGATGATCAATTGTGTGCTTTGTAATTGCCTTTGCCATATCTTGCTCATGTAATGACTTTGCTTGATGCTTTAGACTTGGTCCTTTTTAGGACATGTTCTCACTTGTTTAAAGGTGCTTTATGTTGAATATTGGTTGCTGTTTTGACTTTTTACTTTGTCTTTGACCCTAGCCTTGGTGCTAGTAGGTTGTACTCATCTTTTGAGTTTTGCATTTCAGGTTCAAGCTTATAGTCCTAATGGTTGATGCAATCTCATGACTTGAGATGCAAATTTGCTTTATCCACTAACCTTTGATGTGTGTAGGTTCATTGAGTGTGGGGGAATTCCTTGAATGCTTGCATAATAGAGCATGACTTGTGTACATATAGAACCACTGTTGACTGCCTGTTGGATTTGTCTGAATGTGAATATTGACTTGTTTGACTTTCTTACAGGTACTTTAGTTGCTTTATCTCATTGCTTGAGTTGCTTTGCTTGTGGTTGGCATACCACCTAGGTAATCATCCTCTAACTTCATGTAGTCTAGAAGCCCTGTCGTTTCTGTTTGACAGGCATTTGGCTGAAGTCCTCCTTAAGAGGCAATGACTGTGTTTGTTTACTTTTGTGCCATGTAATTCAAGTCCTCCTAAGTGAAGAGGCAATTGGCAGATAGAAGGGGCTAGTAGCCAGTCCCCTGCTAATCGTTTGAGTCGTTCATTATGCTCGTACTACGTGCTGAGGCTCTTGAACCTAACCCAAAATCCTTGTATATAGAGTCAGTCAAGTGGAGTAGGGTCCCACATTCTGGAACCCCACGTTTTCATTGATTGAAGCTCACCCAGGCCCGGGTTAAGAGCTATGAGGTCCTACCCTCATTACCTTTCATCTACTCACCCTGACGGTCAATGTCAGTGGTTAAGAGCCTCAGACACCCTTTCCAGTGTTGGCTTGTTTGTCGAGGTTGATATGACCCCTTGACTAAAGCCCAGCCTTGTATGAGCCGCTTGTTTGCATATAGCGTGTGATACCTGTTCACCTGTGTTGCTTACTTGCTGTGTGATTGACTTGCTGCCTATGCGAGTTAGGTTTTGATTCAGATACCTCAACCTAGGACTTTTGTGGATTGCATGACAACTATTAGGCTCGAGTCAGTCTCCCTTTTAGTTTGTTATTCCCCGGTCTCTGGTTAGGAGAGAGTTTCTCCCCTGTTTAGGGGAACTACGTCGCCCTGATCCTCATACCAGATGAGGTACGTAGGCAGGAGATCATGCGAGGTGTAAGAACAAAAATAGTTCTACAACAGAATCCAGCATTTTGATGATAACAAAAGATGAAACCAAAATTGCCACTCTAACAAAAAGCTTCTAAGTGTGCAGGACTCTGAACAAGAACAAAGGAATCTGATCGCGTTATCAGATACAAAATAAAATCAGATACAAAGTACCAGAATATCAGAAGCATCTGAAGTAGAAACGCTCCCTAGAAGTTCTAACTCTGAGCAAAACAACATATCAGAATATCAGAAGCATCTGAAGAAGAAGCACGCTCCAGAAGTTCTGACTCTGAGCGACAACATATCAGAATACCAGAAGCTCTCAACTTCCTCTGAAGTCAACACTGATGATCTAAAAAACCAAGACTATCAGAAGCTCTAATGTCTTTTTCTCAGATCTCAGATTAATTCAGACTCTGACGAAGAATTTCCTTATCCAGAAAGAGTAACGGCAACTACAACTTCAAAGGGAAAGAACCATATTTAGAAAGAAGTTATTCAGGGAGACAAACTGGTTTTGGCAAGAAACAACAGAAGTTATGGCATTAAACTCTCATCAAGACAAAATATCTGCCATCACTACAACGGTCCTTTCACCTCTATATAAAGGACGGCAAACCTCATTGAGAGACACACCTGAACGCATAGAAATACTCTACTCTCTCTCTTAAATCTTTCACGAGCTTTTGCTCATAACGTGAAACTTCTTACTTGCTCAAATTCTGTAATATTTGCTTTAGCCTAGAAGCATTCTAGATTACAAATTCTGCTTTTACCTAAATTGATTTTTATTCCTCAAGTGACTCTGCGCAGTCTGTATACTTGAGAGTAGGGGTGGCAATTGGATCCATTTAGAGAAAATCCATCCAATCCATCCATCAAAAAATCCATCCAATCCATCCACTACATAAAAAATTAAGTTAATGGATTGATCCAATCCATCCATTTATAAACATGGATTGATCCAATCCATCCAACACATTTTAATGATCCAATGGATATTTTTATCTAATTTTAAAAAAATAAATTTTTTCAAATATTAATTTTTTTTTTGAAAAATAAAAAATACTTTTTTTTTCGAAAAAAAATATTTTTTTTTGAAAAATAAAAAAAAAATTATTTTTTTCGAAAAAAAATATTTTTTTTTGAAAATACAAAAAATCGTTTTTTTTTCAAAAATTTAAAAATAATTTTGAAAAATACCAAATTTTGATTTTATTTTCGAAAAATTTATTTTTTTACGAATATAAAAAAATATTTTTTTCGAAAAAAAAAAACAATTTTAAATTATTTTTTTCGAAAATACAAAAATATTTTTTTTTTGAAAAAAAATAATTTTTCTCGAAAAAAGCTGATATTGTTTTATTAAAAAAAATAAAAATAAAAATTTCAAAAAAATAAGTGATTTTTTTCAAAAAAGAAAAATTTTAAAGGAAAAAGAAATGGATGGATGGATATCTATCCACTAAAAATATGATAATGGATGGCTTGGATGGATTTTTATTCTTAATGGATGGATTGGATTGGATATTTTTAAAAAACTTTTAGTGGATTGTTAATGGATAATGGATTGTTTTGATCCATCCATTAACGATCCAATCCATATCCATCCAATCCATCCATTTTGCCACCCCTACTTGAGAGGACTAAGAGATCTTTCTCTTAGACGTTGATTGTAACAATCTTTCAAGATTAGTGGATTAAGTCCTTGTTGAAGGCGAAATCACCTTGGCCGGGTGGACTGGAGTAGCTTTGTGTTATAAGCGAACCAGTATAAAATCCTGTGTGATTTTATTTTGCAAAAGCGCTTATTTTCCAAAACAATTCAAACCCCCCATTTCTTGTTTTTCTCACCTTCAATTGGTATCAGAGCTTCGGCTCTGTTATTGATTTTCCAATCAAACACTTAATCGTGTAGAGAGATCCAGAACGAGAAAAACTATGGCCCAGACAAATGAAAGAGACAGTTACAATGCTAAGCCTCCTGTCTTTGATGGAGAGAAATTCGATTACTGGAAGGATAGAATTGAAAGTTTCTTTCTAGGCTATGACGCTGATCTCTGGGACATTGTCACAGATGGATACAAACCTCCTGTAACTAATGCTGGAGTTGAAGTTCCCAGAAGCAAGATGACAGATGATCAGAAGCGCGAATTCAAGAATCATCACAAAGCCAGAATGATACTTCTCAATGCCATATCCTATAATGAGTATGAAAAAATCACCAACAGGGAAACAACTAAAGATATACTTGACTCCCTGAAGATGACTCATGAAGGAAACTCCCAGGTCAAAGAAACAAAGGCTCTGGCTCTAATCCAGAAATATGAAGCCTTCAAAATGGAGGATGATGAAGCTGTAGAGGTAATGTTCTCTAGATTCCAAACTCTTATTGCAGGTCTCAAAGTACTAGACAAAGGATACACAACTGCAGACCACGTCAAAAAGATAGTCAGAAGCTTGCCAAAGAAGTGGAGACCCATGGTCACTGCATTAAAGCTTTCAAAGGATCTGAACAACATCAGCCTTGAAGATCTTGTCAGTTCACTCAGAATTCATGAGATAGAACTGGAGGAAGATGAGCCTCAGAAGAAGAACAAATCTGTAGCATTAAAGTCCAGATCTGAAAGACGCAAGCCTGACAGGAACAAAGCCTTCCAGGCTGAAACAGAAGATGCTGGTGACTCTGAACAGGAAGATTCTGATGATGAAGAAGAATTGTCCCTCCTAACTAGAAGAGTTAAACAACTCTGGAAAAAGAGGAACAATAACTTCAGGAGACCAAGACCCAGAGGGGATCGATCAGAATCAACCTCAAAAGGTAAAACTAACAAAGATGTTACTTGTTATGAATGTAAAGAAACAGGTCACTACAGGAACGAATGCCCAAAGTTAAAGAAAGACAGCTCCAGAAAAGATAGCTTCAAGAAAAACTCCCTCAGAACCAAGAAGGGATTAATGGCCACCTGGGATGACAGCGAATCTGACTCATTAGAATCTGACTCTGATGAACAGGCAAATGTGGCATTCATGGCTACCACATCCAGGAGCACTTCAGATAAAGAATCTGAATCAGAAGAGGTATTTTCTGAACTCTCTCGATCTGACCTAGAATCATGCTTGTCTGAAACTCTTAGCTCATATCAGAAACTAAAACAAAAATTTAAAGCAATAAAAGGCTGTCTTGAAGAAAAATTTGAAGAATGTGGCAAACTTGAGATGACAATTCTAGAACTAAAAGATGAAAACAAAGTTTTGACATCACTAAGAGATGCAGCAAAGAAAAATTGTTTAAAACTAGAAGAAGCATTATCTCAAGCTCCACAAACTTCAAACACGATAATTTATAAGTACGAAAAAGCCTTTCAAAAGTTTCTGAAAAATGGGATAGGAAGGAGTGTAATGGCATCCATGATTTATGAAGTCAGTCAGAATAATAGAAGAGGAATTGGGTATGATCCTAAGGAAGATAAAACTTCTACTAGTGACCAACCTAAATCCCCATTTTCATATCACTAGACACACACACAAGAACAAAAGTTTGATAATGCCAAAAAACCCAAGGTAATCAAAAACTCTGGGAAAACTAATCATAAAGGACCCAAGAGACTCTGGATACCAAAAGATAAGATTGTTTATGTTGCAGATATCTTATGCAGCAAAGTTCAAACACCAGTCATGGTACCTGGACTCTGGATGCTCGCGACACATGACGGGAAGAAAGTCTATGTTCCAAAGCCTGGAACTTAAAGACGCTGGATTCGTAGGTTTCGGAGGAGATCAGAAAGGTAAGATCAGAGGCTCCGGAACTATTGGTAATGGTACTCTTCCCTCTATATCTGACGTTCTTTACGTAGAAGGATTAATGCATAACCTGTTATCTATAAGTCAATTAAGTGATAACGGTTATGATGTAATCTTTAATCAAAAAACATGTAAAGCCATAAATCAAAACAATGGTTATGTCCTATTCACAGGCAAGAGGAAAAACAATATTTATAAAATTAATCTGTTTGATTTAAAAGAACAAAATGTGAAGTGTCTGATGTCCGTTCACGAAGAGCAATGGGTATGGCATAGACGCTTGGGCAACATTAGCATGAGGAAATTATCTCAGCTAAATAAACTCGAGTTAGTCAGAGGCCTGCCTAAACTGAAGTTCTCTTCAGATGCTCTGTGTGAAACATGTCAGAAGGGAAAATTTTCAAAAACATCCTTCAAAAAGAAAACTATTGTTACTACCTCTAAGCCTCTGGAACTTCTTCACATTGATTTATTTGGTCCTGTGAAAACAGCATCAGTCAATGGAAAGAAGTATGGACTAGTCATTGTTGATGATTTCAGTCGCTGGACATGGGTAAAATTCCTAAAGCACAAGAGCGAGTCTCACTCTGTATTCACTAGTTTCTGTTCCAAAGTGCAAAAAGAATTTGACTCTAAGATTGTAAGAGTCAGAAGTGATCATGTTGGGGAATTTGAAAACAAATTTTTTGAGGAACTATTTGACTCTAATGGAATATCCCATGATTTCTCCTACCCTAGAACTCCACAACAAATGGAGTTATAGAGAGGAAGAATAGGACACTCCAAGAGATGGCAAGAACTATGATCAATGAAACAAACGTGGCTAAGCACTTTTGGACCGAAGCTGTAAATACAGCGTGTTATATTCAGAATAGAATCTCCATAAGACCTATTATGGAAAAGACTCCCTATGAAATGTGTAAAGGAAGAAAACCAAATATTTCATATTTTCATCCTTTTGGATGCTCTTGTTTTATTTTAAACACTAAAGAACATCTGAACAAGTTTGATTCCAAAGCACAGAAAGGTATTATGTTAGGATACTCAGAACGCTCTAAAGGCTACAGAGTATACAATACAGAAACCAAAATTGTGGAAGAATCAATTCATGTCAGATTTGACGATAAGCTTGACCCTGAAAAGTCAAAGCTAGTTGAAAATTTTGCAGATTTAGAAATCACTCTTGCAGGATCTGACAAAGCTCCAGAAGCAACTGCCATTCAAAATCCTGAGGAAATTAATCTTCCATTAATCCCAAAGAAATCTAAAAGTCACCTCAACATATCTGAAGAGTTGATTCTGGGTAACAAGGACGAACCTGTCAGAACCAGATCTACCTTCAAGACCTCTGAAGAGACTCCTCTAGGACTAGTGTCTCTGATCGAGCCTACGTCCTGTGATGAGGCACTTCAAGATAACGACTGGGTTCTAGCCATGCAAGAAGAGTTAGATCAATTCACAAAGAACGATGTCTGGGATCTTGTTCCCAAGCCTAGAGGCACTCACGTTATCGGAACCAGATGGGTATTCAGAAACAAGCTGAATGAGAAAGGAGAAGTAGTCAGAAACAAAGCTCGACTGGTAGCTCAAGGTTATAGTCAACAAGAAGGTATTGACTACAATGAAACCTTCGCTCCAGTCGCCAGGTTAGAATCTATTCGTCTTCTTGTATCTTTTGCTATAAATCATTCTATCAAACTGTATCAAATGGATGTCAAGAGCGCATTCCTTAATGGTTATATATCAGAAGAAGTGTATGTCAACCAACCTCCAGGTTTTGAAAATCCAAGTTATCCAGAACATGTTTTTAAACTTAAAAAATCTTTATATGGACTTAAACAAGCTCCCAGAGCTTGGTATGAACGATTAAGTAACTTTCTTCTGGAACATAAGTTCATCAAAGGTAAAGTTGACTCCACACTCTTCTGTAAAAACCTTAACAATGATCTCATGATATGCCAGATATACGTTGATGATATTATTTTTGGTTCAGCTAACGCCTCTGTTTGTCAAGAATTCTCTGAGTTAATGTAGGAAGAATTTGAAATGAGCTTAATGCAAGAACTAAAGTTCTTTTTGGGAATTCAAATTAACCAAACTTCAGAAGTCACGTACGTTCATCAAAGTAAATACATAAAAGATGTTCTAAAGAAATTTGACATGGCTGAATGCAACTCTGCAAAGACTCCCATGCATCCAACATGCATTCTTGAAAAGGAAGAAGTCAGTAAAAAGGTTTGTCAGAAGCTCTATCGTGGTATGATAGGCTCCCTTCTCTATCTGACTGCTACTCGACCT
The DNA here is from genome assembly GCF_024323335.1 of Lathyrus oleraceus. Classification (NCBI taxonomy): domain Eukaryota; kingdom Viridiplantae; phylum Streptophyta; class Magnoliopsida; order Fabales; family Fabaceae; genus Lathyrus; species Lathyrus oleraceus. Next base: position 299,999,289 of record NC_066580.1, on the reverse strand, counting down.
GATATCCTCTTTAGTGTCTGTCTCTATGCCAGATTCCAATCAGATCCTAGAGAAACTCACTTAACTGCAGTTAAGAGAATTCTCAAATATCTGAAAGGAACTCCTAACCTGGGCCTGATGTATGAGAAAACATCAGAGTATAGACTTTCTGGGTACTGTGATGCAGATTACGCAGGAGATAGATTGGAACGAAAAAGCACATCTGGAAATTGTCAGCTCCTGGGAAACAATCTGATATCCTGTGCAAGCAAAAGGCAATCAACTATCGCTCTGTCCACAGCAGAAGCAGAATACATCTCAGTATCACTGTACACGACTCAGATGCTCTGGATGAAGAATCAGTTAGAAGATCTGCAAATCTTCGAGAGTAACATTCCTATCTTTTGTGATAATACTGCTGCCATTTGTTTAAGTAAGAATCCCATTTTGCACTCCAGAGCTAAGCACATTGAAATAAAACATCATTTTATCAGAGACTATGTTCAGAAAGGGATAGTCACATTGAAGTTCATTGATACAGACCATCAATGGGCAGATATCTTCACTAAACCCTTAACTGAAGATAGATTCCTCTTTATCCTAGAAAATCTGAACATTCAAAATTGCCCTGAATAAAATGTGCCTCTGAAGTGGTTAAATGAGACTCTGACATAAACAAATGGATTCTGCCTCTGACTCTGATACTTCTACCCAATTAGAAGTTATTTGAGTTGGAAATCTCCAGGAACCAATCATTTGGTATTCCTGAAGATCAGATAAATCAAACCACGTGGAGTGTCTTGCGTCTAACCTTGAAACTTCTAGACAGCTGTCCAGCAGTAATCAAGGAACAGACTCTTGAGATCTCCTCGAGCAGTGTGCAAACTGTTGGGATTAGACATCATTTATGAGCCATAATCATTTCTCCCTCTAAACGTGCTAACTTGGTTTTCGTGTTAAAACTCTGATTAGCGTGTCGTTTTGCATGCGTTTTTGTTTGGGTATTTAAACACTCTTTTCTCACTTTGCACACATTTCACTCTCACTCACTCTTTTAACCCAAGTTCTCTCAAGGCATTTCTGCAAACAATTCATCTTCATCTCAGTTCTTCATCAACTCCATGGATACTCAACAACAATCTGTGTTCAACTACTCTCAGCAAATGGATTCCACCAACCCTGCTCAAAGCACTAACAACCCTACTCCAACGGTTACAGGCGTAGTTACAACACCAGTTTACAAGGAGCCTCACATTCTTGACCGTGAACCCCATATTAACCTTGCAACACTGTTTGAAAAACTGGACGTGATGTGTGAATCCCTGGTGGATTTTGATAACATGAGAAGAAATGGCGTAGACCTTACTGAAGAACTTCGCAAACAAGGTTGGGGAAACTACTTTCAACGCCTCTACGGTCCAGTTTACCCAAATCTCATTAAGGAATTCTGGAGATTTGCTGATGCTGACGATCATTTCATAGTCCCATACGTTCTGGGTGTGAAGATTGTGATAATTGAAAAATCCATCGCTGCTTTGCTGAACATGCAGAAAGATGGAGGAAGAAGGATTTACAACATCAATCCCAGGGTAAAATACATAGCTCAAGAAATCAACCCAACAATCTTCAAACTAAACGCTGAAGGCAACCCCTCAAAGAACAAGGAACTGCATCAGAACCTCCGGGTCTGGCTCAAAATCATTCTGGGAACAATCCATCACCGCCCAACATCAAATTCATCAGATTACATCAATACATATCAGAAATGTATTCTGTACTGTATTCATAAAGGTCTGAAGCTATGCCTCCCAGCACTCCTCTTTAAATACCTCAGAGACTCTGTACGCGAAACCAGAAATCACATGAAGCCCAAAACCTACATTCCCTTGGGAAGACTCCTCTCAGATGTACTGATAGAGAATGGTCTCGTGGACCATCTGGTAAAACTCAGGCTTATGGACGACATGGCAATCGACACTGGAAGGCCTCTGAACTCCAGGAATCTAAAGAGCATGGGAATTCTGGAGAAGGTCAACGTTAGACCCACTCTGGACACCTCTTGGGAAGCCTTAAAAGATCAGAGGAAAATTCCCCATGGTCTCTATCTGTTCTCCAAGGAAGAACCCAAAGAGGCAATTCTCCACTATCTCCAAAGTCTGAAGGATGAAGGCGTAGATATTTCAGAATTCAGGTTTAGCGAACTGCCAGATAAAGCTCCCAACTTCGTGAGGCATAAAAGAGGTCCCTCTGAGAAGACATCACAGGCGAAGAAAGCAAAGCTATGAGAATCCTCTGAAACAAGACCTCTAGCCCCTCTGCATGAGTCTTCTGGTAAGTCTGCCTCTCCTGCTCCTTCTGTACAACAACTTGCCTCTTCTATTCCTCCACCAACCCCTCTATACACCCCATCTGAAACCCCTCCTTCAACGACCAGAACATCTCAACCACTCCCAAAATTTAACCTCGCCAATACCTCCTTACCCATATCTGAAGCTGAACAAATGAATGAAACCACCTCCTCATCTTCAGCCCCAGAATCACCCCCTTACTGTATCATCTCATCTGACACAGAATTCTATGACCCCGCTTCTCCCACTCTAGCCCAACTTCAGACACAAAACCTTGCCTCCCAACAACCACAGCCACCTCCACCTGAACCTGAAGTAACCTCACCACCCACAGAACAACCAACAATCACTCCATCTGACGTTCAACCCTCTGACCCCAACGCCCCTGATCTTACCCCTCCAAACACTTCCATTGAACCTCCAACTCTCAACCTAAGCCCTCCCACTTCCTCACCTCTACCATCTGAACCCGACCACTCCCTGCCAACCCTAGAAGAGGCAATTATGCTGTTTGCATAAGCATCAGTGGAAAAGGTTAAGTCCCTGTCCACAAACTCTGGCATCAGTGATAATCCTTCCTCTGTTAGGACACACTGGAACAGAGTCATTGGTTGGATGACTTTTGAGGCCTTTAAGCTGAAGCACATCTCTGACAAGTCAGAAACGACTTTATTAGAGACGCTGAGGCAAGACTACATGAGCGCTTAGCCAGAGAAGCTGAGGAAGAAGCCAGAAGGCAAGCAGAAGAAAGAGCAAGACAAGAAGAACTTCAAAGGGTAAGGGAAGCTGAAGCCAAAGCTCTAGCTGATGCCGCTGCTGCTGAAGCTGAAGCAAAAGCTGCTGCTGAAGCTGAAGCTAAAGCCGCTGAAGAACAGAATGCTCTGACTCAGGGGGAGTCCTCTACTTTTGCCCCTCTGGTTCTCAAGACCCTTGAGGAGCTTTAGAAAGAGCAGAAGGAAGTCCGAGCCAGATTGGATCAACAGGACACAGTCAACGCCAACATCCAGAATTTGCTGACTGAACTGCTTCAGAGAATGCCTCCTCCTCTCAACCCTTAGGCACTTAGGATTTTTTGTTGCTTGTTGCTTTGCATATTTTTATCTCTGATGTTTTTGCTCTTATCTGGATATATATATATAGATATATATATATATATATATATATATATATATAATATATATATTATATATATATATATATATATAATATATATATATATATATATATATATATATATATATATATATATATATATATATAATATATATATATATATTATATATATATATTATATATATATATATATATATATAATTATTTTTTTTTTTTCCTGCTTATTATTTTTTTTAAGTCTTTTTGATTCTGACAAAAAGGGGGAGAAATCAAACAGCTCTGATGAAAAATTGTCTAAATCCTCAAGCACTCTGCAAACATACTATTCAATAAAAATTTATCTAACACTACTTGACTCAGAAAATTGCAGAAAGGTATTTAGAAACTTCACTGCCTGGAAGCTCTGGTAAGAACTTCTGAACTCCCTAGCCTATCTCAGGGGGAGCTCACTTCTATCTGATCTGATAAACTCTTATATCTGAATGTTTCATCTGTCATTTAAGTTTGTTTTGTCATCATAAAAAAGGGGGAGATTGTAAGAACAAAAATAGTTCTACAACAGACTCCAGGATTTTGATGATAACAAAAGATGAAACCAAAATTGGCACTCTAACGAAAAGCTTCTAAGTGTGCAGGACTCTGAACAAGAACAAAGGAATCTGATCGCGTTATCAGATACAAAATAAAATCAGATACAAAGTACCAGAATATCAGAAGCATCTGAAGTAGAAACGCTCCCTAGAAGTTCTAACTCTGAGCAAAATAACATATCAGAATATCAGAAGCATCTGAAGAAGAAGCACGCTCCAGAAGTTCTGACTCTGAGCGACAACATATCAGAATACCAGAAGCTCTCAACTTCCTCTGAAGTCAACACTGATGATCTAAAAAACCAAGACTATCAGAAGCTCTAATGTCTTTTTCTCAGATCTCAGATTAATTCAGACTCTGACGAAGAATTTCCTTATCCAGAAAGAGTAACGACAACTACAACTTCAAAGGGAAAGAAACCATATTTGGAAAGAAGTTATTCAGGGAGACAAACTGGTTTTGGCAAGAAACAACAGAAGTTATGGCATTAAACTCTCATCAAGACAAAATATCTGCCATCACTACAACGGTCCTTTCACCTCTATATAAAGGACGGCAAACCTCATTGAGAGACACACCTGAACACACAAAAATACTCTACTCTCTCTCTTAAATCTTTCACGAGCTTTTGCTCATAACGTGAAACTTCTTACTTGCTCAAATTCTATAATATTTGCTTTAGCCTAGAAGCATTCTAGATTATAAATTCTGCTTTTACCTAAATTGATTTTTATTCCTCAAGTGACTCTGCGCAGTCTGTATACTTGAGAGGACTAAGAGATCTTTCTCTTAGACGTTGATTGTAACAATCTTTCAAGATTAGTGGATTAAGTCCTTGTTGAAGGCGAAATCACCTTGGCCGGGTGGACTGGAGTAGCTTTGTGTTATAAGCGAACCAGTATAAAATCCTGTGTGATTTTATTTTGCAAAAGCGCTTATTTTCCAAAACAATTCAAACCCCCCTTTCTTGTTTTTCTCACCTTCACGAGGTCTCTCCGGGCACCCTTTTCTTTTTTGCGTGTGTTTTGCTTGACAGCTATTAGGTCCGAGTTCCCGACTCCCTTTTAGTCTGTTTGTTTCTTTTGACGTCTCAGCGTCTGCTTGGTGTTTGTGTGACAACTATTAAGCTCGAGTTCCAGACTCCTGTTAGCTTGTCAATTTGATAACCTTTTGGTGTGTGTTTGTGGAGTCTGATGTAAGCCCAGCGATTGGCATTCGGTTTCCCGTCCGTAGTTGTTTGTTTGTGGAGTCTGATATAAGCCCAACGACTGGCATTCGGTTTCCTGTTTGTGTTTCTTTTGTTCGGAGTCGGACGTAAGACCAGCCATTGGCAGTCTGTTTCCATTTGCGAGTTTCTTTTGACGTCTCAGCGTCTTTGTATTGTGTTTTGTTTCGGCGTGCGTTAGCCGAACTACGGTAGCTCTGATTCTCATTCCAGATGAGATACGTAGGCATAGGATGCGATATCCTAGCGAGCCCGTTTCCCATTTCCCCGAACTACGTCGACTCTGATGTTTGTTTCTAACAAACTACATAGGCCCAGGATGCGACATCCTACCGAGTCCGCTTCCGTCTTCTTCCATCTGTGTTTTATTCCAGTGTATGTGCATTATTTTGAGCAGTTATTTAGCAACCTTATTCTATTCTTTCTGAGCGTGGATCCCGTCGAGTACGACGGACGTGAGGGGTGTTAATACCTTCCCCTTGCGTAACCGACTCCCGTACCTTGTAATCTCCGGTCGCAAGACCATTTCCTTTCCAGGTTTACTTCGAGCGTTTCCTTTCCCTCTTTTGGGATAAATAACGCACGGTGGTGGCTCTGTTTGTTTCTTTTTCCTGCCGGTTATTTTTCGCGTTACGACACTTATCAACCGAGGCCAAGGACGATGGACCGGCGTTTCGACACTCTTCCAATGTTGTACGCTCAGTTGCTTTTTTGTCTTCAACAACTACAACTTGTGCAGTTGCGCACTCTGGCTCCTCCCGTTGGTAGGCTTCCGATGGGTTATGACGCCAACGCTAGGTGTAACTTCCACTCCGGGGCACCTGGCCACAATATTGAGAACTGCAAAGCTTTTAAGCACGTAGTTCAGGACCTCATTGATTCAAAGGCCGTTAACTTTGCACCAACTCTTAATGTCGTCAACAATCCCATGCCCCAGCATGGTGGAGCCAACGTTAACATGGTTGAAGGAGAAGTCAAATTAGTCTCTGCGGTCAATAATGAAGATGGGGATAGTGATTGCGACATCGATAACTGGGTGCGTCCGAGGATCCCGAGTGAAGTTCTCAATAATTGGTCTTCTGAGGAGATTGTCCAAGCCACTTGTCTGGAGGAGTAATTTTCTTTGTTTATTCATGCATATCCAAGTCTTACGTTCCGCCAGGGCGTAATGACTCATTGTAGGGCTCATCTATGTGACAATTGCATTTTTTATCATAAATAAAGGACGTCTTTTTGCATTCAAATATTTCGTTCCCTGTCTTTCTATTTTTGCAGTTTTTCAAAAAAAAATGGCAATGTTTTGTTTAGTTTCCACTTTTTTTTCCACACTCATAAGCACATACCATCACTCATGCAGATGCACATCACCGGATCCTATTGATAACGGTTCTGCTATGACTCGCTTCGACTTTGAAAATCCAATCTTTCAAGCTGAAGAAGAGGATGATGAAGACTGTGAACTCCCTGAAGAACTTACCAGGTTATTAAAACAAGAGGAAAGGGTCATTCAACCGCATCAAGAGTCTGTTGAAGTGATTAATCTCGGCACCGAGGACGCCAAGAGAGAAATCAAGATATGGGCTGCTTTGGAAGACAATGTGAAGAAGGGGTTGATTGAATTGCTGCAAGAGTATGTTGACATCTTCGCTTGGTCTTATCAGGACATGCCAGGGCTTGACATAAACATCGTGGTACATCGCTTGCCGCTTAAAGAAGGTTGCCCTCCGGTCAAGCAGAAGCTCAGAAGAACAAGACCAGAGATGGCTGTCAAGATAAAGGAAGAAGTGCAAAAACAGTTGGATGCAGGGTTTCTAGCAGTCACAAATTATCCGCCATGGGTTGCAAATATCGTTCCGGTACCTAAGAAGGATGGAAAGGTACGGATGTGTGTTAACTACCGGGATCTGAACAGGGCTAGTCCTAAAGATGATTTCCCCTTACCTCACATTGACGTTTTGGTGGATAACACAGCTCAGTTATCGGTATTCTCCTTCATGGATGGCTTTTCTGGCTATAATCAAATTAAGATGGCACCAGAAGACATGGAGAAGACAACATTCATAACCCCATGGGGCACCTTCTGCTACAAGGTGATGCCGTTTGGTCTGAAAAATGCCGGAGCAACATATCAGCGAGCGATGGTGACTCTGTTCCATGATATGATTCATCATGAAATCGAGGTTTATGTTGATGATATAATTGCCAAATCTCAGGCAGAAGAAGAACATTTGGTGAATTTGCAGAAACTGTTTGAGCGTTTGAGAAAATTCAAGCTGAGGCTTAATCCGAACAAGTGTACTTTTGGGGTGAGATCTGGAAAACTAATGGGTTTTGTTGTTAGCGGAAAAGGGATTGAGGTGGATCCGGCCAAAGTGAAAGCGATACAGGAAATGCCTGAGCCAAGAACAGAGAAACAAGTCCGTGGTTTCTTAGGGAGGTTGAACTACATTGCAAGGTTCATCTCTCACCTAACAGCCACGTGTGAGCCAATATTCAAATTGTTGAGAAAAGATCAGGCTATCAGGTTGAATGATGATTGTCAAAGGGCGTTCGAGAAGATAAAAGAGTATTTACAGAATCCTCCTATCCTTGTTCCTCCAGTCCCAGGGAGACCGCTGATTATGTATTTGACAGTACTAGACAATTCCATGGGTTGTGTTCTCGGTCAACACGACGAGACAGGTAGGAAAGAGCATGCCATCTACTACCTGAGTAAGAAATTCACAGATTGCGAGTCGAGATACTCAATGCTTGAAAAAACATGTTGTGCACTTGCATGGGCTGCTAAGCGATTGAGACAATACATGCTGTCTCACACAACCTTACTGATCTCCAAAATGGATCCAGTCAAGTATATATTTGAGAAGCCAGCTCTCACCGGAAGAGTTGCTCGTTGGCAAATGGTACTGACAGAGTACGACATCCAGTATACTTCCCAGAAAGCCATCAAGGGGAGTATTCTGTCAGACTATCTTGCTCAACAGCCGGTTGAAGATTATGAGCCGATGAAGTTTGATTTTCCAGATGAAGACATCATGTTCCTCAAGATGAAAGACTGTGAAGAGCCAGTTGTTGAAGAGGGACCTGATCCAGACGAAAAGTGGACTTTAATGTTTGATGGGGCCGTCAACGCCAGAGGAAGTGGAATTGGTGCTGTCATTACTACTCCGAAAGGTGCCCACATGCCTTTCACTGCTCGTCTGACTTTCGAGTGCACCAATAATGAAGCGGAGTATGAAGCATGTATCTTGGGTATTGAGCAAGCCATTGATTTGAGAATCAAGACTTTGGACATCTTCGGAGATTCAGCTCTGGTAATCAATCAAGTGAATGGTGATTGGAACACTCTCCAGCCTACTCTGGTCCCCTACAGAGATTACACGAGAAGACTGTTGACTTTCTTCACAACAGTAAAGCTGTATCACATACCTCGTGATGAGAACCAGATGGCAGATGCTCTTGCTACTCTATCCTCCATGATCAACGTGATTCGGTGGAACCACGCTCCCAGGATCGATGTGATGCGCCTCGACAGGGCCGCGTATGTGTTTGCTGTTGAACTTGTAGTTGATGACAAGCCCTGGTATCACGACATCAAGTGCTTTCTGAAGAATCAAGAGTATCCTGCAGGGGCATCCAACAATGATAGAAAGACTTTGAGAAGATTGGCAGGCAGTTTCTTCTTGAACAAAGACGATGTTCTGTATAAGAGGAACTTCGACATGGTTTTGCTCAGATGTGTGGATAAACACGAAGCAGACATGTTAATGCAGGAAGTTCATGAAGGCTCCTTCGGTACTCATGCCGGCGGACATGCAGTGGCTAAGAAATTGTTGAGAGCAGGTTATTACTGGATGACCATGGAATCTGATTATTTCAAATATGTTTGGAAGTGCCATAAATGTCAGATTTATGCTGATAAGGTGCATGTGCCGCCGAATCCTTTGAATGTGATGTCTTCGCCGTGGCCTTTCGCTATGTGGAGCATCGATATGATTGGAAAGATTGAGCCGACTGCCTCCAATGGGCACCGCTTCATCCTTGTTGCCATCGACTATTTCACCAAGTGGGTCGAAGCAACATCGTTCGCGAATGTCACCAGACATGTGGTTGCCCGATTCATCAAGAAAGAAATTATTTGTCGCTATGGGATTCCCGAAAGAATCATTACTGATAATGGTTCTAATATCAACAACAAAATGATGAAGGAGTTGTGCCAGAACTTCAACATTCAGCATCACAATTCTTCCCCTTGCCGCCCTAATATGAACGGTGCTGTTGAAGCGGCAAATAAGAACATAAAGAAGATTGTGCAGAAGATGGTCGTTACGTACAGAGATTGGCATGAGATGCTACCCTTCGCCTTGCATGGGTACCGTGCTTCAGTACGTACATCGACCGGGGCAACCCCTTACTCCCTTGTGTATGGTATGGAAGCAGTCCTACCTGTTGAAGTGGAGATTCCTTCTCTAAGAGTCCTGTTGGATGTCAAGTTAGACGAAGCTGAATGGATTAGGACAAGGTTCAATGAGTTGAGTCTTATCGAAGAGAAGCGAATGGAAGCCATTTGTCATGGGCAGTTGTATCAAAGTCGGATGAAGAGAGCCTTTGATCAGAAAGTGCGTCCTCGATGCTTCCAGGTCGGAGATTTGGTGTTGAAAAGGATCCTTCCTCCTCAGACAGATCACAGGGGCAAGTGGACTCCTAACTATGACGGACCGTATATTGTCACCAAGGTTTTTGATGGTGGGGGCCTTAATGCTTGCAACGATGGATGGTGAAAACTTCATTTCCCCGGTCAACTCAGACGCAGTTAAAAAAATACTTCGCATGAAATAGACCCGCTGGACAATAAAAAGAATAGTCCAGGCAAAAATGGGCATCCCGGCGAACCAAGAAAATGAAAAAGGTTCGGGCAAAAATTAGGGATTAAAAGTGAAAAGATTGTACACCCGGTAAGTTGAAAACCTAAAAAGGCAACTTAGGCAAAAATGGGTATCCCGGTGGATTGAAAACCCGAAAAGGACGATTCAGGCAAAAGTTAGGGGTTAAGCTAATGACTGCGTTCTGAGTAGTTCTGAGTGGTTCTGAATCTCATCTCGTGTCAATGACTGGAAACTTTTGAAGGATAGGAAACAGTCCAATCACTCTTTCAGAAAGCTGATCATCTGGAGGATCTTGAAGACGAGCAAGTCATAGCAGAATTGGAACCCAATAGAAATCCATTTCACATTGCCATTAGATTAATGTCTGTTTTTATCTGTTGTGCGATTACCGCTTTCCAGGGATTGCTTCCTGATGTAAATGCCTATTCAGAGGCCGTTCAATCAATAAAATCATGTTATTTAGTATATCTCTGTTTTCATTTTCATTTTTCTATTTTGTTTGCAAAAATGACGTCCAAATTTATTGATAAACATTGCATCATGACACATAAGAGCTTTACAGGTACATGCTTAATAAACATTTAAAATTGCTGTAAATTTTAAGTGCTTTGGATCATCTATTCAGAACAGGTACCCTCGGGGCATTTCCTTAAAATCCCCTGCAGATGATCGTGAATGTTTTCCCCATGAAGTTCCTCCAACAGACGAATTCGATATCTTATCCCTGCAGAGCTGATCAGAGCGTTGGATTCTTCAATCCCCAGCAGGTTCTCACCACTGTACCTCCCCCCAAGCAAAGGTTTCAGATTATACACTCCCCAGTAGAGTTGACAGTGTCAGACTATATACCCCCAACGGAGTTGACAGTGCCAGACTGTATCTTCCCAGCAGAAGCGACTGCTCCTCAGAGTTCGAGGCCAGATCGATAATCCCAATGTCAGATCCATGGTTTCTTTCCTTGAAGCAGAACCTCGGTACCATATCAGTGTTTGCTTCCCCTGCTGAGTCATCTCTCGTAGATCGTGGTTGCCAGAACCACTATCTCTTTCCCCAACAGCAGGTTTTCAGTGTCGTTCTCTCCCCAGTCAGAATCTCGGTATTTCGTCATTGCTAGAAGAACACCGTGTGGCGGGTCATTTCCCCACATAATTCTTTGCGCTGTGCATCTCCAGCAGCCTTGCCAGGGTCCAGAAGATGGTGATCATTTCCCCAACAGATTCCCTTGCCTCAGCTTGGCATTCTGCCCAGCATTTCGCATCCCTGCATGTAGAATCATATTGCATTGCAAATCGCGTAGCATTTCCATTTTCGTGGAGCATTACGCCATTGAAAAATTCAAACATACGCATGTAAGCATAAAACATTCTCGGTATCCCAAGTGATAAGCCAGAAGTTGTTTCCAGTACTCAGACTGAAGATTGTTCATGACTTACCTTTGTTATCCCCAGCAAGTGTCATTGGCTCATGCGCCGCCTCTATTATCATTCCCTATTTCTGCCGATGCTGACAGACATGAAGTTTCCGGTATTCAAACCGAAGTGGCGTTCAGGCCAGTTTTCCGATGTTTAGATCGAAGAAGTTTCCGACGTTCAGGTCGATGCAACTTATGGCGTTCAGGCCAGTTCTCCGATGTTCAGATCGAAGAAGTTTCCGACGTTCAGGTCGATGCAACTTGTGGCATCCAGGCCAATTTTCCGATGTTCAGATCGAAGAAGTTTTCGACGTTCAGGTCGATGCAACTTGTGGCGTTCAGGCCAATTTTCCGACGTTCAGATCGAAGAAGTTTCCGACGTTCAGGTCGATGCAACTTGTGGCATTCAGGCCAGTTTTCCGATGTTCAGATCGAATAAGTTTCCGACGTTCAGGTCGATGCAACTTGTGGCATCCAGGCCAATTTTCCGATGTTCAGATCGAAGAAGTTTCCGACGTTCAGGTCGACGCAACTTGTGGCATTCAGGCCAGCCTCTCGGTGTTCCGACCGATATTAATAATCTCATATCTCCCGATGTTCAGATCGAAGTCATTTCCAGTATTCAGACTGATGAGCGGCATTCAGGCCATGGTTATTTCTGTGTTACCATTTATTTTGGTATCCTGGTTAACATTCTTTTTCGGTATTCAGACTGACTCTCACCGTACCAGACGAATTCTTCTTTCAAGACCACCTCTTTGCCGATTATGACAGGCATTGTTACTTCACTTCACTTCAGTGCAAATTTTCGGGCTTTTATCGTATTCAATCCCTTGATACCTCGAAAGTACGAAAGTCGTTGCTATTCTCTTTTCGGGTTTCCAGTTGATTGAATAGGGGCAGCTGTAATACCCCAAAATTTACCCTTCATTTTCCTGGAAGCATACGCTTTACACCTCATGCATGCCTTCATTTTTAGATCATTTAGCATTTGCATTTCATCATGGCAATCGAAATCGGATCCAAGAAGCTTGAACATCATCCAGGACACTTTGTGGGCTCTATTTAGATGATCAGTCAACACAAGGGAAAGACTTGAGTTATTTCTAACAGGGGTCTATTCGTCAGTCAAAACGTTAATCTTGAAGGAGAAAAGGTTTGTTCATGAGCTGTCATGCTTGCTAGGCGAAGCCCACGTGTTTTGAAAAAAAAAACGAAAAAAAAAACGAAAAACGAAAAAAAATAATAAAAATAAATAAATAAATAAAAGAAAAAATCTTGGACTTGGACCTCTCTCATTTGAGCCCACAGGTCCACAAAAATCAGGTTATAAATTCAGAGTTTCAGTGAAACAAAAGGAATTCTATTCCTATTACCTTGTCTGGGAAAAAGATAGTGAGAGAAGAACCCTGGGGAAAAAGATAGTGAGAGAAGAACTAACAGAGTTCAGAGCAACCTCCAAGCAACTCTGAAAGGTTCATTCTGAGTCACACACTTTCAGCTCAAACAAACCCTAACATTGGTTCGCAAATCCAGCCGTGCCATTTGATTTCAACCGATCTCTCCAATCAGGTTTGCCCTTATTCCCATTACCTTTATGCTTTGAAGTTGAATACTCTGAATGTTTGAGGTATGATGGATGAATTTCATTAGGTTTTTGCCCACGGGTTCATAATTATGTATGAATGTATAAATAATGCCTTGAATGCTTAATCGTTTAATTTCTGAAGTGTATGCCACAGGGTTTGAGGTTTCTGAAACCATACTGTTATCCATGAAAAACCATACTGTTTTGTTCTAATCTGACTTACGTTTGTCATAGCATGTTTTCTCCTAATCCTTATCTTGTTTCACTAACCCTTTTGTTGAGTTTTTGTGAAGGCTCACATGACTTTTGCAGGGATAGCTCGCTGGATATTCCACTTTGCTTGTGGGATACCATTTGAGAGATTTATTCTGATTGCCTTGTTGGCACATTTACTTTATACATGTTTGTTTTGTATGTGTTCGTATCCCCGCAGGTAGCGCGGTTCCTTCGTCAAGGACTGACTTTTTGTATGAGCATCCCAAACCCTAACCCTTCATTGATTTTTCTTCTCCTAAACACACGTTTACTCCTTCTACTACAGGTGAGTAAGTCTCCAAAGGTCGAGCATCCGGTAGATTGCGTAGTAACGTCGTCCGCCCCCAAAACATAATCCTTAACCCCGTAGTTAGCCGAACTACGACTTACTCTGATTCTCATATTCAGATGAGATACGTATGCAGTGGATGCGACATCCGCGCGAGTCATTTTCATTTAACCCCTTTTTTTAGTAAACAGCACAAGATAAACTCACACCCTTTAGACAAGAACTACAAAAGTGGATCCCGTAGAGTACTACAGATGCGTAGGGGTGCTAATACCTTCCCTTCGCATAACCCACTCCCGCACCCAAGATTTGGTTGTGAGACCTTGCCTTTTCCTTTCCTCTTTTCAGGTTTAATTTGAGCGTTTCCTTTCCCTCCTTTGGGATAAATAACGCACGGTGGCGACTCTTCTGTCATTTTTTTTCGCCGATTGTTTTTTCGCACACTGTATTTTTCAGGTTGCGACAATGGGCATCACTTCATCCTTGTTGCCATCGACTATTTCACCAAGTGGGTCGAAGCAACGTCATTTGCGAAGGTCACCAGACATGTGGTTGCCCGATTCATCAAGAAAGAAATTATTTGTCGTTATGGGATTCCCGAAAGAATCATTACTGATAATAGTTCTAACCTCAATAACAAAATGATGAAGGAGTTGTGCAAGAACTTCAACATTTAACATCACAACTCTTCCCCTTATCGTCCTAAGATGAACGGTGCTGTTGAGGCAGCAAATAAGAACATAAAGAAGATTGTGTAGAAGATGGTCGTTACGTACAGAGGTTGGCATGAGATGCTACCCTTCGCCTTGCATGGGCACCATACTTCAGTACGTACATCGACCGGGGCAACCCCTTACTCCCTTGCGTATGGTATGGAAGCAGTCCTACCTGTTGAAGTGGAGATTCCTTCTCTAAGAGTCCTGCTGGATGTCAAGTTAGACGAAGCTGAATGGGTTCGGACAAGGTTCAATGAGTTGAATCTTATCGAAGAGAAGCGAATGACAGCCATTTGTCATGGGCAGTTGTATTAAAGTCGGATGAAGAGAGCCTTTGATCAGAAAGTGCATCCTCGATGCTTCCAAGTCGGAGATTTGGTGTTGAAAAGGATCCTTCCTCCTTAGACAGATCACAGGGGCAAGTGGACTCCTAACTATGATGGACCGTATATTGTCACCAAGGTTTTTGACGGTGGAGCCTTAATGCTTGCAACTATGGATGGTGAAAACTTCACTTCCCCTGTGAACTCAGACGCAGTTAAAAAATACTTCGCATAAAATAGACCCGCTGGACGATAAAAAGAATAGTCCAGGCAAAAAATGGGCATCCCGGCGAACCAAGAAACTGAAAAAGGTTCGGGAAAAAGTTAGGGATTAAAAAATGAAAAGATTGTACACCCGGTAAGTTGAAAACCTGAAAGGGCAACTTAGGCAAAAATGGGTATCCCGGTGGATTGAAAACCCGAAAGGGCGATCCAGGCAAAAGTTAGGGATTAAGCGAATGGCTGTGTTCTGAGTAGTTCTGAATATCATCTCGTGTCGATAACCAGAAACTTCCGAAGGATAGGAAATAGTCCAATCACCTTTTTCGGAAAGCTGATCATTTGGAGGATCTTGAAGACGAGCGAATCATAGCAGAATTGGAACCCGATAGAAATCCATTTCACATTGCCATTAGATTAATTTCTGTTTTTATCTATTGTGTAATTACCTCTTTCTAGAGATTGCTTCCTGATGTAAATACTTATTCAGAGGCCACTCAATCAATAAAATCATGTTATTCAGTACACCTTTGTGTTCATTTTCATTTTACTGTTTTGTTTGCAAAAATGACGTCCGAATTTTTGATAAACATTGCACCATGAAACATAAGAGCTTTACAGGCACGTGCTTAATAAACATTGAAAATTGCTGTAAATTTTAAGTGCTTTGGATCATCTATTCAGAACAGGTACACTCGGGGCATTTCCTTAAGGTCCCCATCAAATGATCACGGATGTTTTTCCTCAATAGTTGGAATTTGGTATCTTATCCCTGCAGAGCTGGTGCGAGCGTTGGATTCTTCAATCCCCAGCAGGCTCTCACTACTGTACTTCCCCAAGCATTTGTTTCAGATTATACATTCACCAGTAAAGTCGACAGTGTCAGACTGTATATCCCCAGCGGAGTTGACAGTGTCAGACTGTATATCCCCAGCGGAGTTGACAGTGCCAGACTGTATCTTCCCAACAAAAGCGGCTGCTCCTCAGAGTTCGATGCGAGATCGATGATCTCAACGCTAGACCCATGGTCTCTTTCCTTGAAGTAGAATCTCGGTACCGTATCGGTGTTTGCTTCCCCTGCTGAGTCGTCTCTCTCGCAAATTATGGTTGCCAGAACCACTGTCGCTTTCCTTAGCAACAAGTTTTCAGTGCCATTCTCTCCCTAGTCAGAGCCTCGGTATTTTGTTATTTGCCAGAACACCGTTTGGCGGGTCATTTCCCCACAGAGTTATTTGTGTTGTGCATCTCCAACAGCCTTGCCAGGGTCTAGAAGATGGTGATCATTTCACCAGTAGAATTCCTTGCCTCAGCTTGGCGTTCTCTCTAATCAAGCATTTCGCATCCCTGCATGTAGAATCATATTGCATTGCATCCTCCCAAATTGCGTAGCATTTCCATTTTCATGGAGCATTACGCCATTGAAAAATTCAAACATACGCATGTAAAACATAAGGCATTCTCGGTATCCCAAGTGATAAGCCAGAAGTTGTTTCCAATACTCAGATTGAAGATTGTTCATGACTTATCTTTATTATTCCCAGCAGGGGTCGTTGGCCCACGCGCCGCCTCAATTATCATTTTCCCTATTTCTGCCGATGTTGACAGGCATGAAAGTTTCCGGTATTCAGACCGAAGTGGCATTCAGGCCAGTTTTCCGATGTTCAGATCGAAGAAGTTTCCGACGTTCAGGTCGACGCAACTTGTGGCATTCAGGCCAAGTTTCCGGTATTCAGACCGAAGTGGCATTCAGGCCAGTTTTCCGATGTTCAGATCAAAGAAGTTTCCGACATTCAGGTCGTCACAACTTGTGACATTCAGGCCAAGTTTCCGATATTCAGACCGAAGTGGCATTCAGGCCAGTTTTCCGATGTTCAGATCGAAGAAGTTTCCTACATTCAGGTCGACGCAACTTGTGGCATTCAAGCCAAGTTTCCGGTATTCAGACCGAAGTGGCATTCAGGCCAGTTTTCCGATGTTCAGATCGAAGAAGTTTCCGACATTCAGGTCGATGCAACTTGTGGTATTCAGGCCAGTTTTCCGGTATTCAGACCGAAGTGGCACTCATGCCAGTTTCCCGGTGTTCAGATCGATGTTTGATAATCTAATATCTTCCGATGTTCAGATCGAAGAAGTTTCCGACATTCAGGTCGACACAACTTGTGGCATTCAGGCCAGTTTTTCGGTATTCAGACCGAAGTGGCATTCAGGCCAGTTTCCCGGTGTTCAGAGCGATGTTTGATAATCAAGTATCGTCCGATGCTCAGATCGAAGTCATTTCCAATATTCAGATTGATGAGCGGAATTTAGGCGATGGTTATTTCTATGTTACCATTTATTTTGGTATTCATGCTAACATTCCTTGTTTCGGTGTTCAGACCGACTCTCACCGTACCAAACGGATTCTTTTTCAAGACCACCTCTTGGCCGATTCTGACAGGCATTGTTACTTCATTTTTTCACTTAAGTGTAAATTTTCGGGCTTTTATCGTATTCAATCACTTGATACCTCGAAAGTGCGAAAGCCGTTGCTATCTTCCTTTCGGGTTTCCAGTTGATTGAATAGGGGCAGCTGTAATACCCCAAAATTTACCCTTCTTTTTTCCTGGAAGCATGGGATTATGTTTTACACTTCATTAACATCATATTAGGTCATACTCATTGCATACTGCATTAGTGACATGGAGATCAGGTTTTGATCGATCACTCCTTAACAGAAGGAGCCCACACAAAGCAAGATTGAGAATTGGACTTGATTTTCTAAGTATACAAGTCTCAAGGGTCTCAGGGGGTTCAAGTATCTTATTATGGTCCTTAGTTCATCAGTGAAGGATTCAAAGCTATCAGAGTGTTCATCTGGATTTAATCAGAAATTAGGGTTTCATGGCTACCTGCAACAGGCAATGTTTGGTTGGAAGTAGAGGAGCTCATCCATGTCATGATTAGAGAGGCATCTTGGCCTAGGAAGATTCACAATTATCTCAGAAAGATCCATTGGCAATCAGTGCAATCAGTTCCTAATCATTTTGCCCTAAAACTAGGGTTTGGTATAAAATCAGTTTATTTCTGATTCTTTCGGTGAAAATATTTTCCATGGCCCTCCATATGTCCACAAGGGTCTACATACAAAAAATCGGCTCTTTATTTGAGCCAGAGGTGCTTCAATTGATCAATGGAATCCGGAATCAGACAGTTTGGGAAAAGTCAACTGTGGGGCCAGAAAAGTCAACCCCTAACATTTTGAGAGTGGAATCTCAAAATCCATTCCTAGGGGATCCTACATGTAAAATTTGATCAAGGTTGGATCATGGATTCATCATTTAATCAGGAATTGGAAAAGTTACTTAATTTGGAAATGGTTGACTTTCCATTTAGGGCAAGTTTTCATGATCGTTGCACTCATTTTAAGCCTATTTTGCATCAAGATAAAAGCTCTATTTGAAACTTTCTCCAACATGAAAGTTGTTTCTATTGTTCCAAGCTTTCTATAGATATAAAGTTTTCTCCATTTGGATTAGAATTGAGAAAGTTATGCTTAGTCAAAGTGAGACATTTTTTTAGGACACTTAGAAAAATTTCTAAATCCAAAATCTTCAAAATTTGTCAAGACTTCTTGGCCAGTTTTCTTGCACTTAAAGGCATTATTTGAAAATATTTTATTCATAAAAATTGTACCTTGACATGTCCTCTTTCACATCCTTTTGGAATCATCTCATTTGGATCTATGGTTTGAGAGATACATTCATTTAAAGTGGGCACCATGACTTGATTTTTTAGGCAGATTTTGGGCCTGGCTGGCCCAATCAGATTTTCTAAGCATGCTGCCCAAACCAGTCACGTTTTTTTTTTACCTCTTTTGGCCATGTATTGGACATCCATTCACTTAATTTTGGCCCAAAATAACAACATTTTACACCTCACTTCACACTTTTATTCTTATGGATAAATCACTTATTAAAAAGCCCATGAGAACACCTAATCCACCCTATTTAAGAAGCTGAAACCCTAACCCTAAAGGAGCATTGGAATTTTGTGGAAAGGAGGCAAAACTTCATCACATATCAGATTCCATTCCACTTCTATTTTCCATTAGGTAATCATCTCTTCCATGGCCATGTTTTGATATATCTACGCTTGCTTACCATGTTCATCACCATTAATCCTTCCACTTTCATATTTCTTTTTCTTATTTAAAATATTTTCTTCGTCCATAAAATTACCCAAAAATATTTTTCACTTTTCTTAACGTTTTAATTAATTTTATATAATTTTTATTTTCGTATTTTTTAATATTAATATTTTATTTTAATTATTTATTCTAAATGGTCCATTTTAACACACTCTTTTTTATTGATTTTATTTTTATGACTTAAAATTATTGTTAGCATTTGACTTTTGGGATGAAGGTCAACCACTGTCTCATGGTCAACCTGACCTTTTCTTGGAATTTTATTTCACATTTTCAATTTATTTTGGATTTATTTTTGACCTAGTTTGGTTGGTTGACTTTTAATTTGACTTCTGTTTTATTTTAATTAATTCATGTACTAATTTTCATTATTTTTAAAATCTTTTTGGGGGATGATGATATCCTGACCCCACCTTATTTAGTTTAATTTTGCATAATTGTCTTGATTAATTGACTATATATTCTTGATTTATTTCTAACCTAGTCTTATTAATTGACTTTTGGTTTGACCTATGTTTTGTTTTAATTAATTCACGTGCCAATTTTCATTATTTTAAAAATCTTTTTGGGGGATGATGATATCCTGACCCCACCTTATTTAGTTTAATTTTTCATAATTTTCTTGATTAATTTGCTATTTATTTGTTATTTTTTAAGTTGACTTGAATTTTCAGTTGACTTCTTTATGATCGATGTTTGACTTAGGGATTGCTTATGGCAATTGAAGAGATCTTTTCATCCTCCCTTTCTAATATCATATGCCATGTATTAGAGGCCTTTTACCTTGATTTTATTTGGTCCTTACCTCATTTCCTGATTAAATTATTCAGTGGACCCTTCGTGTGTATATTTTCATCTGTTTGATTCATTTGTTATCTTTTATACTTGTTTCTCTCATTCATGCTTTCTATTGCTTGATTATTTAACATGTTCATACTCCCATGCATTGTTTAAATACTCCATTGTTTGATTCTTTGATTTGATTATATATTGTTTATTTATCCGATCTGATTGATAATTGTTGCCTACTTGTATGATGTATGAGGCATATATTCTTATTGTTTGTTTGCCATGAACAATCCCCATTCATAACAAATGTACCCCTCTACCATAAAGTGTATAATATTTATTTCTTTATTTCTTTAGTCACCTATTAATACAAGAATTAAAACGAACATCCGATAACCATTTCAAAATAAGATCAAAAGCTCGATCCAACGTCGAGTAATCATTTTCAAAACTTAACAGAACCAGCACGCATTCATCCATCCTCTTGTAAGTCGATTGCCTCAGGCATCGCCATCTACGTGTAAGTCGATTGCCTCAGGCATCGCCATCTACCCTTATCCGTAACTCCTCTCCGCGCTCCATTCGTCGACTCTTGTTCCGTTTAGGTAGCACCCATTAGGTAGAACCCTTTGTATGATAACATAGGTAGAATTCCCCTATTCTTTGCATGCTAACATTAGGTAGATGTTCCCCTTTGTAAATCCTAACACATAGGTCCATATTGCATGACAACTCTAGAGCAGAGCTTCCCCACTTTTAGACCTTCCGTGTGTCTCCGATCTTGTGGCATGTCAGTCCGTTCTATTGCAAAGAGGTAACTGCCTAAGACTCGATTCAGCGAGCTGCGACACCTACTGCTAGGACGTTGAACACACTGCCCACCCTCCTTTGACACAGCTGGTGTCCTCTTTTGTAAGTCCATGTTCAGATGGTAATCCTTAACCCCTAGTTAGCCGAACTATGACAACTCTGATTCTCATGTTCAGATGAGATACGTAGGCACGAGACGCGATGTCTTGCCGAGTTTGACTGACGACTAACAACTAATCCTTGCTTGCTTTCGCCCTTGCTGCGATTCTTTTCTCTCGCCCTCGTTGCGATCGAGACCGTCCCTTTCCCTTGCCCTAGTTGCAATCGAGACCCTTGTTCCCGTAGTTATCCGAACTACGTTTTGCTCTGATTCTCATTCCAGATGAGATACGTAGGCATAAGACGTGACGTCTTACCGAGCACACTTCTCTTTAACCCATAGGTAGCCGAGCTACGAAGACTCTGATTCTCATACTCAGATGAGATACATAGGCAGTGGTTGCGACATCCTTGCGAGTCATTTTCTTTTAACCTTCCTTTTAGTAAATAGTACTTTAGATATACCTACACCCTTTAGACTAGAACAACACTTATGAAAAGGGCTCCCTAGGAGTACCTAGGATGTTTTGGGTGCTTAAAACCTTCCCATTGCATAACCAACCCCCTTACCCAGATCTCTGACATTTTTACTAGTTTTTGATTCGATAAAACTTTTAGGTTTTTGTTCGCTTTCTAACCATTCCTTTGGATAAATAGAAGTGCAGTGGCGACTCGACTTGTATGGTTTACCTTGGATTTAGTCAATATCTCTAATGGTAACGAATACCCCACTACAGATATCAACCAAGTCGTATGATTCAACATATACTGGCGTAAACGCTTAGCAGCCCAAGCCAAAGCACAACATGTCTTCTCAAGCATTGAGTACCGAGACTCACAGTTGGTGAACTTCTTACTCAAGTAGTATATTGCATATTCTTTCTTTCCTGATTCGTTTTGCTGACCAAGGACACAACCCATGGAATCATCAAGCACAGTCAAGTACATAATCAACGGTCTCCCTTCAACAGGCGGAGACAAAATCGGAGGCTCAGACAAATACTCTTTGATACTATCAAAGGCTTTTTGGCAATCCTCGGTCCAATCATGACACTAATCTTTCTGGAGGAGCTTGAATATAAGTGCACATGTGGCAGTCATGTGGGATATAAATCTCGAAATGTAATTCAAGAGGCCAAGAAAACCTCGGACTTGCTTCTCAGTTTTGGGCGTATGCATCTCTTGTATTACTTTGACCTTGGCAGGATCAACTTGAATACCTCTCTCGCTGACAATAAAGCCCAATAACTTGTCGGAACGGACTCCAAATGTACACTTGTTCGGATTCAGGCGGAGTTTGTACTTTCTCAAACACTGGAAAAACTTCAACAAGTGTTCTACATGTTCAACTTCCGTTTTCGACTTTGCAACCATATCATCAACATACATCTCAATTTCCTTATGCATCATATCATGAAACAAGGTAGTCATAGCGTGTTGATACGTGGCTCTGGTGTTCTTCAAACCGAAGGGCATCACTTGATAACAGAATGTTGTGTTCTTCAAACCGAAGGGCATCACTTGATAACAGAATGTTCCCTAAGGTGTGATGAATGTTGTCTTCTCCATATCCTCGGGTGCCATTTTAATCTGATTATAACCAGAAAATCCGTCCATAAATGAGAAGACATTGAATTTAGCTGTATTGTCTACCAACATATCAATATGTGGTAGAGGAAAATCATCTTTTGGACTAGCTTTATTCAAGTCACGATAATCCACACACATTCGGACTTTTCCATCTTTCTTAGGCACAAGCACAATATTGGCCACCCATTGAGGATATGTAGAAGTCACCAGAAACCCCGCATCAATTTGCTTATGAACTTCTTCTTTAATCTTCACTGCCATATCAGGATGAGTTCTTCTGAGTTTTTGCTTCACAGGCACACACTCAGGCTTTAATGGCAAGAAATGTTGCACGATATCAGTATCTAGACCAGGCATGTCTTCATACGACCAGGCAAAGACGTCGACATATTCTCGTAGCAACTCAATCAACCCCTTCTTAACAAACTCTTTAAGGAGTGCCCCAATCTTTACCTCACGAATGCAGTCTTCAGACCCCAAGTTGACTGTTTCCAGATTCTCAAGATGCGGCTGAATGATCTTCTCCTCGTGCTCAAGCAGATGGGTAATCTCGTCAGGAATCTCTTCAACATCATCTTCTTCTGCCTCAAATACAGGGAACTCAAAGTTGGGAGATGGTGTTGGATCATTATGTTCAATGGGTTTGATTAACCTGCATAATGATTTTGAGTATAAAAGAGATTTCAGAATTCAAACAAGGCAAATCATTATGAAGATGAAAAATTGTTTTTATTCTCTTTTTTAGGGTTTTATAGTGATCACCAATTTCATGCAAAAAGCAAAAAGGAAAAATAATTTGAAAAAAAAAATTTAACATGTGATTATTGAATGAACATCATTGTATTAATCAAATTATGCCAACAAATGTCTTCACTTCTCCTTTTGGCATGAGAGAAGGGTTTTTGAACAAAATGAACACATTACGTTAACTTATGGATAACTGTTGGTGTTGGTGTAAGCCCTAGAGGCCAATACTTTTGGTACTTGTATCGAATTATTTATTAATAATAAAAGGCTTTTTCTTTATTATGTTTGTTTAATAAAGTCCTTAGAATAGCTAGTCCGTTTAATGTATCAAGTATGACTTAATCATGAGATCACATTAAACATAAGGACACTATTCTTAAAGTATCTGTAATCAAGCTTTATTGTGAAGTGGGATAACATTAAAGCATGAAGACTATTATGTTTATAGACTGATGATCACATCTCATGGATCATGGATAAAGAGTTATCAAGTCTTAAACATAGGTATGAATATTAAGAGTAATATTTATACTGGATTGACCCGCTATGAGAATACTATATAGAATGTTATGCAAAGTGTCATAAGTTATTCTCATGGTGATAATGGTGTATACCACCCTTCGACCTGAAACCACTATGGACCCTAGATGTAGAGTCGAGTGCCTTATTGTTGATCAAACGTTGTCCGTAATTGGATGACCATAAAGACAGTTGATGGGTACTCCACGAAGCATGCTAAGGGACATGAGTGACCTAGATGGAATTTGCCCATCCTGCATAACAGGATAAATGTCTATGGGCCCAATATTGAACTGGACAAGGATGACACGGTCTATGCCTTGTATTCAATATAGACATAAGGGCAAAAGGGTAATTATACACATAATTATTATCATAGAAGGATTTGTCAGATCACATGACATTTTTGTGTCTTGGGTAGCAGTGATGTGTTGCTAGATACCGCTCACTGTTTATTATGTTAAATACGTGATTTAATATAATTGCCAATACCGTGAAAACCTATATGGTCACACACAAAGGACGGATTGATGAGAGATAGAGTAATTAAGGAATACCGTAATGTACGGTGCCCTTAAATGAATTATAGAACAGCGTAAGGTGCGGTGTACTTAAGTAGAATACGAAATATGGTAAGGTACCACGCACTTAAGTGATTTTGGCATATTATAAGATATGGGCCATATACATTTGAGTGGGCTTTTTAGCTTGCAGCCTACACAAGTGGTTCTATAAATAGAACCCTTGTGTAGAAGCATTGTTGGAGTTGTAATTTCGTTTCTCTCTCTCTCTCTCTCTCTCTGTCTCTCACTCAAAGCCTTCATTCGTAGCAGCTAGCACTGAGATTGAAGGAATCTGTTCGTGTGGACTGAGTAGAGGCGTTGTCATTGTTCAACGCTCGTGATCGCTCCATAGATCTGCATCAAAGGTTATAATCGCCACAAGAGGTAACAATTCTATCACTGATCATGCCCATTCGTAAGGATCATTAAAGGAGAAATTTTAAATTCCGCTGCATTTTGGATCACCCTTCTCCTTCAGTTGGAACATCAACAGCGACCCAATTATTGCAGATTCCTCCAGGTATGACAAAGTTGCCAAGGTCTTCCTCTTCATCTTCTTCAACGATGGCAACAACTTCCTGATCTTCAACGGTGTGGATGAAACCTCCACTCTGGAATAGCCCACGATCATTAGAAACACCAGAAGAGTACCTTATGCCATCTCGGGACTTATTACCTTCCAACTTGATCATTTTCCCCAAACCAGTAGTTGCGCCATGCTAAATGGCCAACTTTGCATCATTATAGGAGACAAATGAAGAAAGTCATTTCCTCGAAGGCTCAGCAATGGACAAGGCTTGGAATGGAGTCCCAACCTCATCCTCAGCATCAATATAGGAGAAGGAAGATAAATGACTGACCAAGAGAGCCTTCTCTCCCCCTATCACCACTAACTTCTTATTCTTCACGAACTTCAACTTTTGGTGTAGGGTGGATGCCACGGCGCCTGTCTCGTGAATCCATTGTTTTCCAAGCAAACAACTATAATATGGATGAATATCCATGACCTGGAAAGTGATATGGAAATCACTAGGTCCAATCTTGATCAGGAGTTCTAATTCGCCGATCACAGTTTTACGAGATCCATCAAACACCTTCACAACCACTCCATTCCGCCTCATGGGAGGCCCCTGATACGAAAGTTTACCAAGAATGGACTTTGGCAATACATTGAGTGATGATCCTGTGTCCACCAACACATTGGACAAGGGATCATCCTTACAGTTCATAGATATGTGTAAAGCCAAATTGTGGTCTTTTCCCTC
Organism: Lathyrus oleraceus; assembly: GCF_024323335.1. Taxonomy (NCBI): domain Eukaryota; kingdom Viridiplantae; phylum Streptophyta; class Magnoliopsida; order Fabales; family Fabaceae; genus Lathyrus; species Lathyrus oleraceus. The sequence goes on along the minus strand of NC_066580.1, from coordinate 299,973,778 downwards.
CTCGGGAAGATCATCACCGCAGAAGCTCAAATTGTTGCAAGCGGTTATATTTGCAACAATGTTGTCAAACTGCTCTATGGTGACATCGTGATCCACATATGCCACGTCCAACACCCTCTGCAACGCTTCAGGTGTGGCTCTGAATTCATCAACAAAGATAAGACAGATATCTTTGATGGAGTTTGTAGCAACTGATCAATAACATTATATTCACTCCTTTTGATGAGCCTTAGCATCTCATCACCATCCTCTCTTAAAATGCTAGACTGGCCAACCAGGATAGGAGTATTATTATTTTTAACAACAACAGGGTCAACACCCTTAACAACAGGAACATAATTATTTGAAGAAGAAATCCCCACGGGACCGGCAGGATTAATAACAGTTCTTTTCACAATGTCTTCATGGGATTTCGGCTGAGCCGAGAAAACACGACCACTACGGGTCACTCCACTAACATCTAAAATGCTCACCACAGAAGTTGAAGGCAACAGAACCTCCTTTCCATCCTCTAGCATGACTGCGTTATATCGGTAAGGAACAACTTTGTCTAATACATACGGGACAGGACCCGCTGGTTTTATCACAAGAGCTGGTGATACCTTCTTCTTGCTGCCATCATACTTGATAACGACAGGCTCAGGAATTCTAAACACAGGAGTGATAACATCAACTTCGTCCTCATTACGATTCTGAAGTATTTTAATCATCCCTTGATCTATCACTTCTTGGATGTCCTTTCTCACTTGATGACATCCTCTCTCATTGATAGTGCACACCTGACACCTATCATGGTCATGCTCGTAGTGGCTGTGTTCACACAACAACTTATGCATCTCAACTAAGGATTGCCTTATGTCATTCACATAAAGGACTTTGTATTTGCCAGGGCATCCCTGGACCATGTTTACATCTGCCTTCCCATGCTCGGGCAATGGGTTCTTCTTTACATTTGGACCTACATCCTCAAAAAACAATATCCCACTTCTCACAAGGTCTTGCACCTTAGTCTTCAATGGGTAACAGTTCTCCACATCATGTCCGGGAGCACCGAAATGATACACACAATGAAGCTCGGGCTTATACCATCACTGAGGATTGGTTGGTACGGCAGGAGGATCTCGTGGAGTTATCAACTTCCTATCAATCAAGGAAGGATAAAGCTCAACATATGTCATCGGAATCGGGTCAAAAGTTACCCTCTTCCTCTCGTAGTTATTGGTGCTAGTGTTGTTATTGTTGCGAGGTTGGTAGGCCTATTGTTGTTGACGATGTTGTTGTTGTTGATGAACTTCTCTGAAAGCAGGTGCTATATGAGCCACCTGGTGTTGGTTGACGGTTGGACGCACATCCTTCCTCCTTACAGAGGGCCTTATCTTATCATGAGAGGACACAACATGAGTCTCTCCCTCCTTCTTCCTATAAAAGCCTCCATACTTATTTGCTAAGGAACCGTCATCTCTAGATAAACGTCCTTCACGGACCCCTTCTTCTAATCTCATCCCCATATTCACCATTTCAGTGAAGTTTGAGGGAGCACTAGCGATCATTCTCTCATAATAGAAAGAGCTCAAAGTCTTCAAGAAGATCTTTGTCATCTCCTTCTCTTCCAGGGGTGGCACTATCTAAGCTGCCAGTTCTCGCCATCTCTGGGCGTACTCCTTATCCTTCTGGGACATCTCCCTCAATTGGTCCCTGTCTGGAGCCATATCCATATTATATTTGTACTGCTTAACGAAGGCCTCGCCTAGATCGTTGAAAGTGCGGATGCTTGCACTTTCCAGCCCCATGTACCACCGGAGCGCATCACTTGTCAAGCTATCCTAAAAGTAGTGTATCAATAGTTGGTCGTTGTTAGTCTGTGTTGACATCTTGCGAGCATACATCACAAGATGTCTGAGCGGGCATGTATTTCCCTTATATTTCTGAAAGCCAGGAACTTTGAATTTAACAGGAATTTTCATGTTGGGCACCAGGCACAACTCAGCAACACTTTTCCCAAAGAGGTCCTTACCCCTCAAAGTCTTCAGTTCCTTGCGCAGCTCAAGGAATTGATCTTTCATTTCGTCCATATTTTCATATACGCCCGGGCCCTCAGATGGCTCGAAATGATAAATGGTGTCTTCTACACACGGGAGAGTGTGCACAACGGGAGGTGGCACAGACAGGACCGGGCTAGATGCCGACATAGAAGCGAGAGTAGGAGCGAAACCCTCTGGAATGAAATTGGAAGGCATTCCCCAAGGGAACCCGACTGTCATAGTCGGAGCGAAGTGGGCTGTTGCAGCAGGCACAATTGAAGTAACTACCTCAGATATGACCGTCCTCGCAGGAGGAGTTTCAAGAGTTGGCGAAGCTTGGCTTTATGCGGCCAGAACTGACTCCATAATGGCAGTCAGCCTAGAAATCTCTTCCTTCAAGTCCTAGTTTTCTTGCTCGAGATGTTCCATTATCTTCGGATGATTGGTTCTGGTATTATACCGGTGCGTCAGCTTGTCTTCAAAATAAATGAAGAGCAAAGAGTTAGACCACTGATCAAGAGCTTGGAACAAAATCTGCTTATGCATATGATGCATGCAATGTTTGTGCATATGGTTTATTTTTTTATTAGAGGAACTTTATAGAGATCTATTTGCAAATATTTGAAAATATTTAACTTTGAAGACATATATGGAATACTCATAGCAATAATATTTGGAAACTTTTTACACCAAGGAAGTAATACCGTTTTGGTAACCAAATACAATACAAGAGAAAAGGAGAATGAACATCCTATGGAGCCCTAGAAACAATCGTCCAAAGCCTTCGAGATTGGAAGATAAGTTGCACGAAGCCTCTTCACCTCTCTCTCATAAGCTGCTTCCATATCGGCCTTCTCCTTGGCGAGCTGATCATACTTCCTCTTCCAAAACCTAGATGAGTGAGGAAGAAGAGAAGTAACCACATCATCAGGCTCATCAATAACCTGATGCTCTAAAAACTCTATCATTGCATCCTTATCTTTGAGTTGCTGAAGAAGTTCCTCACGTTCACGAACCCATGCACACGACCGGTATTCATCTCTCAACTCCTCAACTCCTTGGTTAGGGAGGGTTGAAGGCCTAACCATAACCATAGGGGTAGGTCTCGGATATTCGTACCGCATGCGGTACTCAAGAGCTCTCTTCCTTACCTAAGCGGTGTAAGGTTCCAAAGCAACGCAATTCTTCGGACCAAGCTCATTCCTCCCTTTCCTATGAACTTTGCGCCATGCGCGAACCATCCTATCCTTCAAGTTCTGGGGATCTTTACCCTCTTGAAAGAACAAGCCTTCCAACAAAATGTTGTTAGGTTTATCCTTTAAGGGGAACCCAAGCTGACGGCGAGCCAAAGCAGGGTTGTAGTTAATTCCACCACACGTACCAAGGAGAGGTACATTGGAGAACTCACCACAAAAATCAATAATCTGAACGCCATCATAAACACGGTTATACCAAGAGATATCATCATTAGTGAAAGATATGAGTCTCGTGGACCACCGTAGACATCCCTTGTTCTCCTTGAAGGCAAGCGTCTGAGGCAAGTGCGAAATAAACCACTTGTATAGCAGAGGCAGACAACATACAATGGAACCACCGCCCTTTGCATTCCTCATATGCAAAGAGAAGTAAGTGTCACCCAACAGAGTCAGAACATGATTAAGACAAGAGAAAATCCTAATAGCGTTCACATCCACGAAATTGTCGATGTTGGGAAATAATACTAGCCCATATATGAGGAGTACAAATATGGCTTCAAAAGCTTCCTCACTTATGGCCTTCCCAAACAAAGTAGCTTTGGCAATGAGAAAATCAGATGGGAGACCTTGAATTCCACCTTTGGTAGTCATATTAGCAACAATGTCAGATACATCCACATGAAGCATATCAACAATCTCTTGAGAAGACGGAATCTTCTCTAAGCCACTGAACTGCAACTGATCAAGAATAGGTATACCCACATGATAGGCGTACTCCTCAAGCATAGGCAAAAGCTGGAAATCCGGAAAAGTGAAGCACCGATACAGAGGATCGTAGAACTGCACCAACACACTCATCAGACCTTCATCCACTTTGGTAGAAAGAATAGACAGGAGCTTCCCATGGCGAGCTTTGAATTCCAAGGGCTCTAATACATAAGATGTCAAACTCCTTAACTCTTTCAAGTCGGGTTGTCTAAAACTGTACTTCTTCGTATTCCTTCTTTGCTTATCCATGTATGAAAATTTGCAAATAGACCTCATAAGTTCCTTGAAAATCTTTATTGTTGATGATATGGATGCGAATGAATGCATGAATGCATGGATGCAACAATCACACTCAAAGATCAAGCAAGTCACACCACACAAAGGTCATAGGATGGCTCAAGTCATCGTCAATATCAATCATCCATTTTGGTGGATTATGGTTTACACCTTATCAACACCCAAGTTCCATTGATATTAAGGATATACAAGAACGGATCAACCGCGAATCAAGAGTTTATTGTAAGTCACGAGCATGGAGTCTCAGTTAAGAACCACCCAATGGGAGTGTACTATGGTTAAACTTGACAATCATGTTCTAAAAAGGTCCCCATAGTCATCATCTCGTCTTTCGGATATTATCGGATAAAATGACTACTCGTCCTCCAAAAATATTCTCAAGAGGGAGTCTTATGAGTGTAGTATCGCGTAACAACCGCCTCAAGTCTTACACTTGAACGACCTTTGCACTACGTCCTGAAATAGGCCAAGATGGGATAGGTATCTAAGGTCATTGGCTTCTAAGGTTTATATTGGAAAGACTAATGCCTAACCACGACTACTCGTGTGACATTATTGATCCCAATAAGACCTCCACCAAGTGAATGAACTTGCAAGTCAACTTGCTAAGGAATAACTCCACACAAGTCAACAAGACTATGCCATTCTCCTATCATAAGTGCACTCGAGTTCGAGTATAGAACCCATCTCACAAGAAACCACCAAGCATACAAGCAATTAATATCTCAAGTAATTCATACATTACAAACAATACAGTCATCCAAAATTTGCACAAAAATATGTCACAAATAAATATAAATATACAACACACATAAGCAAAAAGTAGGCTAAACCCACTAAAGAGTGGTCTCCCCAGCAGAGTCGCCACTTTTCTGTAGCGGGGTTTTCGTTACTTTTAGGTTTATTGACTAAACCAAAAGTCAACATACAATTCGAGTCGCCACCTCACTTTTATTTGTCCAAAGGAAAGGCTAAAAAGCGAACAAAAAGCCAAGGTAAGAAGTTTTATCAAATCAAAAACTAATAAAAATGTCAGAGATCTAGGTAAGGGGATTGGTTATGAAATGGGAAGGTTTTACGCACCCAAAACATCCTTAGTACTCTAAGGGAACCCTTTTTGCAAATATGTGTTGTAGGTTGGTATTTGTGAAAATATTTGTACAAAAGATTGGGGGATGATAAAAGAATAGATTATATTTACAAATTTTGTTGTTTGAATGAATGAACCCATTACCTACGTACCATCATAAAGGAGGATCAAAACCTCGTAGTTCGGGGTAAAAAATCATAAAGATTGGTGAATCAATTTGATCAAAAGCCTTAAGGTCTTTTGTTATCAAAGGGAGAAAACTCAACCTAAACCAACAATCCACCATGTGAGGAGAGCTTCAACATACTAGTGAGGGATTAACCCTATAATAAGTATGGAAGACTTATAATCCAATCACTAAGGATAAGGTGAGATTCACATCAACCACTATGATAACTCAAACCTATGACTAATGTTTATGAAAAGTTTTAACAAAGGTGGCCATTGGAACCACAAAACAAACTTGAAGTGAGTTAGATTTACAAGTTAAGTGTATTTACAAAAATGAAGTCAAAGTTGGATTTAAGATTTGTTCACAATGAGTATTTATGAAAAGATTTTAAAAATTCAAAGGCATAAGGCCTAGGTTTCTAGTTTGAAACAAAGTCAAAGTTTGCAAGAAAAGATTTTTGGCTTGGGTTAGAGTGGAGAGAAGAAGAGAAGGGCTAGTCCTAAAGCATGCAAAGATAAGAGGGAGAAGATAAAACCCTTAGAGTTCCTTTTCTTGAAATCATAGAGATGATTCAAGATGCTCCTTTCCTTTGGACTTAGCAAATAACCAATCAATCGAACAATTTGGATTCAAGCTCCTAGGATCTCCATTTGGCTTGTCTCTCTTAACTTGGCTACTCATGACAATGGTCTTCTTTACTATCTCAAGATGGAATCCCTATCACACAATAGCAAACATCAAAAGGTTCACAACACAATAAAGGGAATGAACAAAGAATAAGTTTAGATGAGATGTCCTTTAAAGTCAACTTTGAAATTTAGCATTCTAAAGGCATGAGGCCTAGTTGCTCTTCAATAAGTTTAGCATTCTAAAGGCATGAGGCCTAGTTGCTCTTGAACTCATTTAAGCATGGGTATGTCCTAGTTCTAAGTCCTTTCTCCATTTTGCATTAGGTTCACACAAAACAAAGACAAAATAATCACAAGATAACAATATATTTATATACAATAATGAGCTCAAATGAGCAAAAGAAAAATGACATAAACATAAAATATGTGCTCAAGTGAGCAAAATGAAAAGCAATATGAATAAATGAACAATAAATAAATGGCATTAAAGTAAAGGGCAAAAAATTAAATGCTCAAACTAAAGTTAGTAATTATTTTGGTTTTGTTACTTTGTCATAAGACAATGTAGCTCTATGTTAAGCAATCGTAAGTGGACTAATGTAGTAGTCACACCTATTTGAGACCGATCAATAAAACTATAGGCAAATAAACACAAGTTAGAGATCATGACTAGTAAGCTAAGCTCCACAAACTTGCCATTCCAAAACAAAAGGGAAAGGGCCTTGTATGGACTTTAGGTTTTTTGCTTGACCAAGAAGCAACCTATCTTGGACACAAAACAACTCACTTGATCTTAGATCAAGTTGAGTTTGGTTTGGATCAAAGAAGGTTAAACCTCTCATTTGTCAAGACCAACCATAAGACATTAACTCATTGGTCAAATTATGAAAAGAATGGGATGAAGATGAAATGGAGGGAAAGAGAATTCAAGTATCAAATTCAATTGATCAAATGTGAACCAAGTCATCATCAATCAACGCCAAACAGAAAAGAAATGAAGATTACAAGTCAACAAGTCAATCATAATTTTTTGGTAATTTTTGAATTAAAAATAAATGCAAAATAAAATAAACAAAATATGGTCAAACCTCAAATTTAATTCGAATCAACTTCAACAAGTCCAATTAAATTCTCATAGGTCGTACATGGTCAAACAATCTTTGACAAATTTTCTCAACATTTTTAGAAATCAGAAACTATTTAAAAACAATTAAAAAGAATGGAAAATAACACAATATGAATTAAAATCTCAAATAAATCTCAAATCAAATAAGAAATTGATGAGACTATTTTTCATTGACTTATCATGATCCATAGGTGTTAGGAAAATATTTTTGGATTTTTCAAATATCAGAAAGTAATTAAAAATGAATTAAAACTATTAAAAGTCAAATAATTCACAAAAAATATTAAATGAAGTCACAAAAATAATTAAAAATCAAAATATGAAACTAGGTTTTTCAAGAGATTTTTTTGGAATTGGTCTCATATTTTTGTGACTTCAAATAAATTTTCTATGAATTTTTGAAAATAAATGGAATTAACTAAAATTAAAAGAAAATAGGATAAATAGAAAAAAGCGCAGCCACCAGATCAAATTCATCAATTGACGTGGCATGGATCAATGGCTCAGAGGCGCAGATACATGGGTAGACTCAAGTCAAGCGCGCAACATAAGGCATTAAATCAAGTAATGACATTGGATGGTCAAGATTATAACATTTAGACACGATCCAAGGGCTGGGAAGCAAACACGTGGGGATGGTGGTGGAAACCACCATCTTCTCCGGTGAGATACCAGATTCCGGCCACCACGTGCAGGAAAAAAATTTGTAATGAAAATAAAAAGTAAGGACATCAAAATGAAGCTCAGGTGATGTACATCACCGCTGTATCCATGGATCATCCTCACTCTTCCTATTTAGAGAAAAATGTGAGATGGAAGATCATGGTATGTCAACTGGAAACGCACGAAATGAACAATTGAGACCACCACTGGCCTGCCTCAAGTGTGAGGACTTCAGAAAACCACATAAACCAAAGAAAATCACATTGAATTGCAAGATCTAGATCCAAAAAGTTTGAGGTTCTACCTCTGAAATGGAGCTTCTATGGCCATGAATTCTTCAAGATCTTGATCTACTTTTGCTCTGGAAGTGTGATGGTGATGATAGGTTAAGGAATTGAGCTTTGAAAATCAACTAATGATGTTGAATTTCAAGCTTGAAAAAGAAAGAGAAATCTGAAAATTCCTTTGGTAATGGTTGGGATTTCAATTCTGCAGCACTTTCAGGTCTCCACTTGGTTGAAAAATTAATGAGAATGAAGCTTTATTTATAACTGAAATGTGGCTGAGATCATGCTTCCCTCGTGTGCATGGCCATTTGAATTTTGGTGCATGGGCCTGTGCAAGTGTGTAGCAGACTCAAAAATGAATGAAACTCCTTGTTGATACCTCATGGAATGGATTTGGACATGCACAATGAATTGAACAAGCTTGCACATCAAGTTATAACATGAAATGCCAAAATGGACATAAAGAATGAACTCTTCGAAACTCACACATCGAAAGTCCAAAAAAGTAATGTGAGTAATGGTTGGAAAGCCCTTAAAATAAGGAAAAAAAGTCATGTTGGGCCAAAATTAATTTGACCTTTGGAAATTAATGAAAACTGGCTGTGAAAGTTTGGGCACAAAACATGTCTAAGTCACCCTTTGAAAATTTTCACCAAAAGCAAGCCTCTTCAAGCCCTTATGTTTGCACGATGAAAGCTCCAAATGAAAAAATCTCCAAAATAAAAGTTGTAGATATTTTAAATATGATAAATTTAGACTCAAATTTTGCATAATTTGGATTTTTCATGAGAAAGTTATGGGCATTTGAAGTTAGGAACTTTTTCAAATTCAACGACTTAGGTACAAGGTGACCTATAATGTTTTGTATTATCACATGTATTTATTTTAGGATTATGAAATTTTGTCCAACATAACATTTGAATTAGACATCTTAATATTTAAAATTAATTTGTTATAACCTCAAAATCATAAAAATTAAGGAAGTTAGATCCTTGGGAAGTTGACCCAAAATTAGGGTTTCAATCAAAATGACCTATAATGTTTTGAAATGAATGATGACCTTCCAAGTTTCAAATGGATTTTTCATAAACTTTAAAGTTGTTCATATGGTTATTAAGAACATGTTTTCTCTTGGTGTCATCTTAATTTGACAAATACATCAAAAGTTGTATATCAGTGATCCTCAGTTTAGTCAGATGACTTGACTGGCCAACTTTTCAAGTCCAAACTTCCAATCTTGATGAATAAATGATTGAGGATCCTCAAATAGGCTCACATATGCATAAAATAATGAATGAAATAACTTCCCTTGATTAAATTTGATCATAGGTTGAGGTTGCTTTATGAGCAAGGCACAGTTGAATTAGGGTTTCCTTGGGAATCAATCCTTAAGCCCTTTGGGTTATCTTGATCAAATTGGAAAATTGAGATACTTGGGAGACATATATGATGATTAGGAACTTTTTGGACCATTTTCATGCTTTTTCTCATCTTCATCTAGCCATTTCATTGAGCTTATGAGCCTCCTAGGAGCATGGGAGCACATGATCACTTAAGCTTAAAAACAAAAAGAGTTAGTGACATATTTTTGTGCTTTTGGTTAGTAATCAAAATAAGAAAAGCAATAATATACAATACAAGCATGCTTTGTGGTCTCAAACCACTCACACAAGTCTCAACCCTAGGGTTAAGGAGACAAACATACTATGATTCTTGAGGCAATGCACTGAGCAATGATATGATGCCATGAGGGATCTTAGGGTCAAAATTAGGGTCTTACAGGTTTAAGGTGGCACTAACTATTACTGGGCGGTTCATTTCTTTATCCAAAAACTCGTATTTAGGTTCTTGGGCAATTCCTTAAGTTCTTGAGCTGGTTTTTGAGAGTTTGGTGAAAGGTCTGGAGTAAGGGCCAAACAATCGTTAGTGTGAGGTTCCATTTCATTTAGCTCTTCATACTTTTCATTCGGGTTTGAAAATGGTTCGATCATAGGTTCTTCTTGATCAAATTCTCTTATGCATTCATCTATGATATCAATCGTGTAACATGCGTCTCCTATGGTTGGTGCCATCAGGAACTTTGAAAGAATAAACTTTATCTTTTCATCTCCTACTTCGAAAGTTAATTTTCCTCTTTTAACATTTATTATAGCTCCGACTGTTGATAAAAATGGTCTACCTAAAAGGATATCATCGTCTTCCTTGATATCCATGACCACAAAGTCTGTCAAGATATAAAGTTGACCAATCCTAACGGGGATGTCTTCTAATATTCCTATAGGATACTTAACAGATCTATCGGCTAATTGGAGAGACATCTTAGTTGGTTGTAATTCTCCTAAGTTAACCTTTTACACACAACTAAGGGCATTAAACTCACACTAGCGCCTAAGTCTAGGAAAGCTTTGTCGATCTCATGACTCCCTAGAATGCAAGGTATAGAAAAACTCCCAAGGTCTTTCTCCTTCTTAGAAAGTTTATTCTCGGAAATAAAGTTGCATTCCAAGGGTTTGGGATCGTCAAGCCTACGCTTGTTGGTTAAGATGTCTTTGAGAAATTTGGCGTAAGATGGAATTTGGGTGATGGCTTCGATGAAAGGAATCTCTACATGAAGCTTCTCTATTACTTTTATAAACTTTTGGTATTGGTTATCGATTTTGGTTTATTTGAGTCTTTGCGGATATGGGATTGGTGGTTTGTACGGGGGTGGTGGTTTGTAAGTTTTATTCTTGGTTTCTCCTTCTTGGTCGGTTTGTTTTTCGGGTTCCACTGGTTCCCCTCATTGGTTGGTAGGTATATTTTCTTTAAAAGCTTTGGACTCGCTCATTGCTGGGTTATAAGGCCCTTCGTAAGCGGTCTCACTTCGTAATGTGATAGCGTTAGCTTGCCCTCGAGGGTTGAGTTGAGGTTGTCCAGGGAATTTTCCTCCAGGTGTTGTTTACGGGGCTTGGTTTTGTGCTACCTATGAGATCCGGGTTTCAAGCATCTTATTATGAATAATTATTTGATCAATCTTAGTCCCTAATTACGTTATCAGTTTGTTTACGTGAATGTTCTGGTTTAGGAATTCTTTATTTTGCTGAGTCTGGCCTGATATAAAGTTCTCCATGATCTTCTCAAGGTTAGGCTTCTGGGGCACAACTTGCATATGTTGATTGGGTTTTTGGGCTTGAAAACCTTGTGGTCTCTGAGGTGCAAAATTTTGGATAGGGTTCTGGTTACATTCCGCCGTTGGATTTAAAGGTGTCGGCCAGTTGGATAAAGACTTTTAAATGTTGATTTGGGTTCTCAGTAGCGAGACCCGTGAATTAGTTTTGTTGTACTAATTGCAGTAAAGATAGTTTTAGTTCGAAAATATTGGCAGGAATGAGGGGGTTTACTATACTAGAACTAGGTTCCTCGTCAGAGGGTTGGGCAAATTCCTTAAGAGGTCTCCAGTCACGATTCTCGGTCATAACTTTCTTAATTCGGATGAGTAAGAGGCATGTACGAGTGTAACGTTCGGGTTCCGCTAAAGGATCTACTAAATTTCCGGTACTACGGGTTCTTCGCATTTACCGGCTAATAATGCCTTAGTCTAGACGGTGTAACAACAGGGTACAAAATTTGACGAAGTTGGTCCCCAGCAACGGCGCCAAAAACTTGATCGCTATATTCGCAAGTGCACGAATCGCGTCAGAGTAATATAAAAGATTATCGATCCCACAAAGACCAAATCGTCAGTCTATCGATTACTATTGTTACGATGTTTATCTAAGGCGGTACAAATGAGATATTGATGTCGCAAAATAACGGTAAATAAAGAAAATGATAAATACAGTGCATATAAAGATAAGCTTGAATGTATTTCACGTTAGTTAAACGATGCTTCGATTGTCTAAATAGAGCTACTTATGGGGCAATATTTTCTACTCTTGAAAATAATCCATTTAACAGGAACTGTCACTTTCGCGTATTCAGAACCGAGTTTACCCTTAAATTAAGACCTTTTATTGTCACTTATAAAAGGTGCGCAGAACGCTAAAGTAGTAAACCTATTTTTAAGAAATAACACTCGTAAGCTTAATTGAAAAGTGATTTTGATTCGGAAAGTTTACCCAAGGAGTTTCCTGATTTTAAATCTATCAACACGTCCGAAAACAGTTTCAAAAATCATTTTTCCTTAAAGTGATAAAAATTCCTAGTTAACTAAGCCAGGGTGCTTTCGCACTCCTTGAGTAGTTAATATTAACCAAGTTTGTTTCAAAAAACTCAAATTAAAAATCAAAACAGCCCCTAAAGCATTTCTACAGATGCAATATGTGAAACATCTCTTTAACCGCGATCCTTACATTCTAACCTTTGAAAGATTTAGCCAGACATGGTAATACAAACAAATACAACGATATTGAACATGATGAAAAGAAGTTTAGAATGTAAGGCGTGAAGAACAAGTAAAGCGTGTAAAACAATTAAAACGAGCAATAAAGATAATGGCGAGAAAATTAAATAAAGTAAAGACAATGGCAGGAAATTAAATAAAGTAAAGCATGACAAGAAATTAAATAAAGTAAGGCATGACAAGTAAAATAAAAAGGTGATTAAATTAGAACCTGCTCCAAACAGAGGCTTTAAATCTGGTACAAGGAAGTAAATGAACCTTTGACTTTGAAAATAAAGATGACGGCAAAATCAAAGTGCTCCAACTCAATTACACTAAGGTGCGATAACCCCTCGATGTGACGGATTACCTCTTTTACAGATGATATTATAGTCTTAGTGTTATAAACTAAGTTGGATGAGTTGGAAGTGAACTAGAACAACCTATTTATAGAGGAACTCAACAACATGCAAAGACCAGGATGCCCTTCAACTGCTCTTTAGTGGGAATGTGGAATTCAAAGGTGGCGCCCACCACCCCTTCATGGCGCCCGCCATGTGAGTAAATGGGGAAGTTCATGGAATCGTGGCAGTTTCCTCCTGGTAGAGGGATGATGTGTCATGGCTTCTCCTGTAGCGGCCGCTATGCAGAATGCCATGAGTACAATATTTGCCGAAAACCCTAATTTTTTGGTCTTTTTGCTTCGTTTCTTCTACAAAGGTCCTGAAAGAGCTAAATACCTGAAAACAACACAAAAGAAAGCATAACACAAGAAAAATGATAATAAAGACCTAATAAACATGCGCAATCCAAGTCAAATACGCGGTGTAATTCAGTGTTATCAACCATCTGAAGCGTTTATTCATAATGGTGAAGGTCGACAGGATAACAGTGAACAAGGTATTCGTAGACGAGGGTGCAACTGTAAACTTAATGCCTTGTACTCTATTCAAGAAGATGGGGAAATGAGATGATGATCTTCGACATCACAATATGGTTCTATCCAACTACGAGGGGAAAACCAGTAATATACTTGGTTTATCCTGGTCGATCTAGCCGTTGGCACGACCATGCGCTTGACGCTTTTAATGGTAATAAGTTCTAGAGCAAATTTTAACTTACTCCTAGGATGAGAATGGATCCATGGAATAGAAGCATTAACCTCAACTGTACATCAAAGGCTCATTATCTGACGAAAGGACGACATCATGGAAAACATCGAAGCTGACCAGAGTTATTACAAGGTTGATGAGGCCAAGGGCTCGAAGAAATCTTTCGACCAGCATTTGGCAAACATCGCACCTTGTGATGACGGATCAGGGTCCTATACTTTAGTCAACACCGATCGCATGTTGAACCTCGATCACGTCTACGGATTCATATGGGATGTTGAAGAAGAAATGGAGCCAGAGATGGTAATTCCACCTATGGGGTGGCCCGCAGTCGATGGAGATGACTGTTGAGTCAGAATGTTTGGCTCGAATTTCGGCCTATTTGGATGAGAACAAAAGAAAGTCGGCCCTAGAAGGGGAGATACTTCAGAACTTGGCTTTCGAGGCCAAAGAGGGAGAAGATGGCCGAAAGGACCAAACAACAACTCCAGAAAGCTAGAGGCTTAATTTCATCTATGACAATGAGCCTTTGGGGTTTGAGAAAAACCCATTGAATGAGTTGTAGAAAATGCAAGCACAAGACCCACTTGAAGAAATTGATCTAGGAGATGGAGTCACAAAAACACCAACGTACATAAGTACTAAAGTTGGGTCAAAGATGAAGGTTAAACTGATCGAACTGTTGACAGAACACAAAGACTATTTCGCCTAGAACTACAACTAAATGCCTGGTCTAGATCAAAGTGTGGTGGAGCACCGATTTCCTATTCAACCTGGGAAAAGGCCAGTAAAGCAACATCCTCGTCAAATTTCTCCAGAGATCACTATAAAGATTAAGCAGGAGATCGAAAGACTTCTTAAAAGTCAGTTCATCAGAATTGCAAGGTATGTCGAATGGCTAGCTAATATAGTACATGTTATTAAGAAAGATAAAACACTCATAGTCTGTATAGATTTTACAGATTTAAATAATGCTACTCCAAAAGATGAGTATTCGATGCTAGTCGCAGAGATGTTAGTCGATTCAGACGCAATCTTCGAATATTTGAGTACGCTTAATGGCTATTATGGCTATAATCAAATTCTCATAGCAGAGGATGGTGTCCCCAAGATGGCGTTTCGATGTCCTGGAGCTTTGGGGACATATGAATGGGTTGTCATGTCGTTTGGTTTAAAAAACGTCGGAGCAACTTATCAAAGAGCCATGAATGCCATATTCCATGATTTCATTGAAAAATTTATGCAGGTATATATTGATGATATCATGATAAAATCGTCATCTGAAAATGATCATCTTGATCACCTTCGATACTCATTTGAGAGAATGCGAAAATATGGATTAAAAATCAATCCATTAAAATGTGCTTTTGGTGTACATGCAGGAGACTTCTTAGGTTTCGTGGTACACAAGAAAGGTATCGAGATCAACGAAAACAAGACAAAAGTAATTTTGGATCTTAAGCCTCAGTCGAAAAAGAAACAACTCCAGTCTTTGTTGGGGAAGATAAACTTCTTGAGAAGATTCATGTCGAATCTAAGTGGCAAGACGGGGGCTTTTTCACCACTCCTCAAGATCAAGAAGGAATGTGATTTTCATTGGGGACAAGAGCAACAGGAGGCTTTCGAAGCCATCAAAGAATACCTCACAAAACCTCCCATTTTGTCACCTCCCAGTAGGAATAAGAATACAAGTTTGTATATTGCTGCATAGAATAAGACCATAGGAAGTATGTTAGCTCAAGAGGATGTCAGTGGTGTCGAAAGATCCATATACTACCTCATTCGAATTCTGATAGATGCTGAAACTAGGTACAATATGATTGAAAAACTGTGCATATGCTTGTACTTTCTCATGTAGGAAATTAAAGCAATATATAAAACCAGTTTATGTTTCGTCTCATTGTGATGTTATTAAACATATGTTGTCTAAACTCATTCTGCATAGTCGAATTGTGAAATAGGCACTAGTGGCAGATTTTATTGTGGATCATGCCATAGTCTAACCTTCACTAAACATGGTTGACATGAACCCTTGGCAGTTATATTTTGACGGGTCAAGCCACAAGAATGGAACAGGAGTTAGGGTATTAATATTATCCGCACAAGACATTCCGACGAAGTTCAAATGTAAAGTCGACGAAAAATGTTCCAATAATGAAGAAGAATACGAAGCTCTAATAACTGGTCTCAAAATCCTAAGAGATTTAGGGGCTAAGAAAGTAGAGTTTAAGGGAGACTCGAAAATGGTGATTAGACAAATCACACGAGAATACAAGTGCATTAAAGAAAATTTGCTGATGTATTTTGCAATGGAGATACAACTATTGGAATGATTCGACAATAGCTTCAGCTGCGATGAATGTCTCGAAATTTTTGCAAGACACAAAGTTTTTGCCATTGACAATCTGTCACAATTAGATTGGAGAAGACCAATCATAGAGTACTTGGAAAATCCAGTCGAAAACACTGACAAGAAAATCAAGTACATGGTTTTAAGTTTTGTACGTCTGGGAAATGAGTTGTTGAAGAAAACACCAGAAGGAATATTGCTCAAGTGTCTTGGAAATTCAGAAGCTTACTTGGCCATATCTGAAGTACATAGTGGAGCCTGTGGGGCACACCAAGAAGCCCATAAGATGAAATGGCTTATATTCCGACAAGGCGTTTATTGGCAAGTATGTTAAAAGATTGTATCGAGTTCTCCAAAGGGTGCCAAGAATGTCAGATGCACGTGAGCATCCAACACGTACCAGCAAGTGTATTGCACGCAATTATCAAGCCATGTCCTTTTCGGGGGTGGGCGTTAGATGTCATCGGTTAAATTCGACCTGCCTCGTCGAAACAACAAAAGTTTATCCTGGTCGGAATATACTACTTTATAAAATGGATAAAAGTTATCCCTTTGGTAAAAGTGGATCAAGAGGTTGTGATCGAATTATTTCAAAAACACATTGTGTATAGGTTTGGGATTCCCGAAACCATTACCACAAATCAAGGTTTAGTTTTGTGGGACAAAAGATGCAGGAATTTGCCGTTGAAACAGGATTCAGGTTGGTTACTTCCACACTAGGCAGCCAACAAAGTGATAATTAGTTTAATAAATAAACACGTTGCTAAGAAACCTAAGAACGGGCACAAAACACTAGACCAGATTTTGTGGACTTGTCGAACATCCCCAAAAGAGGTAACAAATTCGACGCCTTTCCATTTGAAATTTAGGTATGATGTTATGTTACCAGCAGAGATTTGTTTACAATTAGTCAGGGTGCAACGCTAGAATGATATCCAGTCAGAACAGTAATGGAAATTGACGTTCGATGAACTGACTGATTTGGACAAAGAAAGGTTAGCCACAATGGACGTATTGATACGACAAAAGGCGTGTGTGGCCAGAGTGTACAATAGAATGTTTAAAACGAAGACCTTTGTAGTAAATGATTATGTTTGGAAGGTAATTCTACATATGGATCAAATGGACCATTCAAGATAGCCTCGAATGCTTGATTATCGACCCTTGCTTCAACTACGGACTCAGCTGGAGTTGAATCCGCCACATGTCCTAGGATCAAGAATTCATAACCCACGTCAGAGAATAAGTTCGTGAGTTGCTAAAATAGAGAGAGACAAATACCTGAAAAGCCACGTGTGGTGGAGAAACACGGGGACTTCTTTTTGGACCATGAGGGGCAAAAACCTCACTAAGATCATCTGGAACTACGGTCTTCATGGTCGAAGGAACGACCCTTGAAGGGGGTTTCTTGGCTTGGACTTTCTTTTTTCGTGCCAGAATGTTAAAAATAAAGCCTCATGAAACGTTGACACTAAGTACCTTTGGCTTCGGAGTCGATGGAGCCCTTTTCCTTTTGGAAGGTTTGCTTAGGGTTGGTTCAATTGTTGGAACCCTTTTTAAACCCTAACAACATAGAAAAGGAGTGGTTATTTTAGCTCTCTAAAGAAAGGAAAGATGAAAGAACAGTGGTTACCTTTTTTGTTGGGACTTCATCAACGTTTGTAATTTAGATTGTTATGGTGGGAGCATCAGTAGTCGATGGTGGAGGTGGCATTTCGCCAGTGAGAGTGGAAAAGGAATCAATCATATGTTGAAGAAAAAGATCACTAGAAAAAGCTTGACGTTGGTAGTCAGCCCACCATTCGTCGAAGTCAGTGATTGTCAAAAAAGATTGTTGGAACTTAAACACGAGTAGTTCAAGGCGCTGAGTGGGCTTGTGGAAACGTGGCAAGCTTTATGGTCATTGGAGTTTAATGATCGAGAAAACCATATGATGTCAGTCGAATGTGACACCAAAGGTTTCGGTAACATTTGACTAAGGTCGAATTGGAGAGCCACCAAGTTGGGTTGGTAACTCATGAAGCCATACCACTTTGACCCCACTTCGATCCTAAAAGATAGTAGCGTAGGGGTCAAAAACGCCCTCCACACAGCACTTGATTGCGCCGTAGCTTGAGGGGAGTCACCTGGGAAAGGATTCTTAAACCATTTCGGACCAAACCTTTGGTACATAAATGGAGCCATAGCTGGAGCAAAGTTGTCGGCCTCGATGAACATGTTGAGGTACTTCATAAAAAGATGTTTGTTGGGAGTTCCTTGGCATGTCATCAGGGAAAGTCTTGCTCCTTAGACTGGTCGATCCTCATTTAAATGCATTATGCGCTCCGACACCAGGTAACCCAACTAATATTCAAAAGTGGCATTCAACCAGTGTTGCAAAAGCCACATAGGACCTGACAAGTTCATGGCCTTGGTAGTAGAATGGGGGTATTTTAATTTTAGGGTTGCGAGCCCTAGGGAGTGGTACAAAAAAGATAACAAAAGCTTACCCAGAGAGACCTGTCGACCTTCGTGGATTTGGATCGCCAGATTTATGTAACTTTTGGCTATCTATAAAGAGCCAGGACAAAATACATAGTATGAAAGCCACAATGTTAGAAAAGGAATATGCTCTTTGTTAGACACTTCAACATAATCCTTGTTGTGGTGATCTTCGATATAGTTTTGAAGGCTAACACGACTGAACGAAAAAGTGGTCTCTGTCGGAAGCATGGGGTCAAAAGTTTTGCCCAATGGTGATAAGCTTGTGATAGCTACCACGTCGAAGAGAGTTGGCGTAAACATGCCACATGGAAGCTGGAAAGTGTTGATCGAGCCTTCCCAGAAATACATTAAAGCCAGTAACATGCAGGGGTTGATTCGCTGAGCATGCCTTGAAATATGGATAACATCGAAGATCCCTGCGCTTCTCCACTGGTATTGATGTTTTCGTTGGACTTTGTTAAGCCAAGATAAGTACTCTTTGTTGTCTGGGGTAGGCATCGACCTGAAGACTATTTCCTTTGGGTCCATGAATCTGACGTTGATGGTTCTATCTTTTTCGAAAGTTTGAGGGGAAGCAGGAGTGTAACCAAGAAAATAGCCTTGAACCATTTTTGGTTTAGATTTGGTGTCTGGATAAGATCCGTGAAATGCAACAAGTTTGTCACCAACGACAAACGGAATGAGCAATTGGCATTGCCATATTTTACCACTTCTTCATCAATAGAAGTGGGTTGAGGGATAGGTTTCGTACTTTTCATTGCAGTAAGTTAAAATGCAATGGGGTTGCTGCTAGTATTGAGGGTGGTGGAGTTTTTGGTAAGAATAAGGTTGTTGTGAGAAGTTGCAGAAAGGATGTGCAGATGAAGAAACAGGAGTATGCTAAAGGTGAAAAATGGTTATTTATAGGCAAACCAAGTGACAATCAAGCGTCAGTCGATTGACAACTGTCCGACTAGGAGGTAGTGGGAAAATTAGTAGCTTTAGTTGAAATCCCACAACCTAGGAAATATCTCATAATGATGACAGTTTTTCTGGGAAATCACAGCACAGGAAAATCATCATTGCACAAAAAAACATAATTAACGATTAGATGGCCAACCGAAATTTGGAAAGTAAAAATTCAAATTTCTCGGTCGAAATGCCTCAGTCGAAACTGGCCTTTTAGGGGGGGGGGGGTAATTTGTTAGCTGGTAAATTCCGACCTGAATAGCATGAAGCCAGGTCGAGAAATAGGAAGTCGGAAGTAGGATCGACGAATGGGGAAACCAAGAGAGTTGGGTCGACGAAGGAGGTGAGTCTGTCGAAGTCGAAATCCAGCTTACCATGATGGGAACTGATCGTGGGAAGTTAAAAGCAACGGGGATGAATGGCTCCGACACATGGCGCATCGTGAATGGGTCATAACCTCTTAGCAGTTATTTCTTATTATTATTTAAGTAGATATAATTTTAATTTCAAAAGGTGCCATTTTTAACATTGCAATAGGAATACACTTGAAGTATCAAGCATTTGAGAGAAAAAAAAGTTAATTTCCTGCAAAAATATACTTTTGCTTCCACCTTTATTTTCAAGTTATTTAACTTATTAAGTTATTTTCATTTTCTTCGTTCATTTACATCTGTATCTTGTCTTTTATCCTTCCTTACTTTTACTGCATTTCTATTTTGCAAGCACTTCAATTGTTGTTCTAGTAATCCAAACACTTTATCAACTAAACCGCCATATACTTAACACACATCAATCTAGGATTTTATAGTCGATTCTGCAAGTAAACCTCGATATGAAGGCTAGAGATTATTGCGTAAACAAGTCCTCGAAACTATTTTAAGGGGTTAAGTATTGTCATGGAGGATTTATACGGGGGGAGGGAGGGAGCCATATCATCCTCAACTTCCCATGACCTAGTGGTAAAAACTATGTTTTTTTTCCTTAAGGTCAAGGGTTTAACTCCTAGTTCCACCAAATTTGTTGTTGTTTTTTTCAAAAAATAGTAGAACAACCTCCATCATTGTGAAAATTTTAACTTTAAATAATCACCTCATCATCTAAAAAATATTGGTAATTTTTAAAAAGGATTTATATAGGTCTTTCAGTTTTTCACACCCCTCCAAATTTAATTTTTCACACCCCTGCAAATTTTCCTCAAGATCCACCACTGAGTATTGTAACGCCCTATTTTTTGTTTAGTTATTTAGTTAAGAACCCTTATTTTTAATTCTTTGATCAATGAACAAACAATCTATTTTAGTTGATTTATTTTGTGTAACTATGATATGATGATTTTCTGATCGTTTATTCTTATGTTCTTGATTTATAGAATGTTTGAATTATTTAATTTTTAATCTATTTATCTTACATGAAATAACAATATAATGTTTAATAAACAAATTAATAATATATAATTTTATTAAAAAATAAAAAATAAAAAATAATATATATATATATATATATATATATAATATATATATATATATATATATATATATATATATATATATATATATGAAGTTATATTTTCTTAAATTTTAAATTGAATAAAAGTTTGGGTTTCATAAATGTCTTATTGACATTTATTTTAATGACTTAATAGTGTTACGAAAATTTTATTTTGTGGTTAGTAACGGTGGTCTTTATTAATTTACGAATCTGATAAAATAATTTTATAAACTTTTTAAGAGTTTAATGGAGATACCTGTCATTCCACCATCCAACAGAAATGTTAACATTATAAAATTTATAAATTTATTTACACTATGAGGGTATCACTCATTTTTCTATTTTTTATTTTAATTTTTGAAACATTAAATACGCACTTTTAAAAAAATAACATTATTTTAAGGTCTTAAAAGTGTCTCTACAACATTTGTTAACATTTCTTTTTTATATTATTGGCACATATTTTAATAAACTATAAATTTCATATTATTTATATATTGAATTTGTGAAAATATAGTATACCTCTTATTTCAACTTAGTGGTGAATTATTATTTGCTTTTCAACGAGGGATGAAGGGTTCTAATCATTTCAATTGAAATTCATTTTTAAAAATATTAATTAAAATGTTAAAAATAATATTAATATAGTAATAAATATAACAAAACTTGTTTACATACTGTTAGAATACTTTATAATTTACATATTATTTAATTATTATATTTCAATAATTATTATATTTCAATAATTATTATATAGGTATATATATTTTAATTATATTAGTTATTTATCAAAATTAACTGGTTTAATTGATTAAATGGTCAAATAAATTTAAAATACTAATTAGATTTCTATTTAGTAATTAATTAGTTAATTAATTGAATATAGGCTCAAATATGAGTAGATGTCAGAATGACACATTTCAGAATAATGGAAACCTAATTGGTCATCTCCCCATATATATAGCTATGGTCATCAATATATCGTACACAGGCAGTATACACCTTCTCCCCATCAGAAGAGAATTCAAGACATTAGAGGTTTCGGTTGAGGAAGAACCACATGTGAATGAGTGTTCATTCTTCGTCTCTCTTTTCTTTGTGTTTCAGGAAAATATAAAGTTGTTGTGTTAATGATTCGTTTATCTAGGTATTCCTAATTTAATCCTTGATAAATTAATATGTTGTAAATCCTAGTTTATATTTGTATAATTATTATTAAATTACTTCCAATAAATGGTATCAGAGCGGGTTTTCATGTTTGATTTATTAGGATTGATTATTGATTATGATTTATGCTGGTGTATGTTTAGTGTGTGAGTCATTCGGATCTTTGTGAGCTCGGATTTGTTAAATTTGGGATTTATGACTATTTTCCCAACAACAAAATTATCAAACCTAAAGTGATGAATCCATAATTATAAAAATATTTGATTTGTGTCGTCGGTTATATTGTATGCAAGTTTAATTTTGTTTTGAATGGTGGCTTGAGTTTTATTATTTTATGCTTCTAATTTTGAGTATGTCGTGTCACACGTATGTGTATGAAATTAGTAAGTTGATCCCAAAATTTTGACTCTTTCTTATTTTTCTTTTGTTAATAACCGTTCCAATATGATCAATTTCTAAAACCATATTCCTTTTTTGTATTGTGTACATGTTCTAGAGAAGTTGAGATTTTTTTTTTGAATTTGTCAAATTTTGGGATATGATTGTTTTGGATACCTTGATCCACCAAAATCTCATTTGGTACCTATATCACGCGTTTTAGGTTCAATTGACGTATAAATCTTCACTTTCTCTTAACTTCAATCTCTAAACGTCTATTGTTTCACGTACAAATCTTTCACAAAATCAAAAACCTCACAGAAAATACCTTCTGCTCACTGATAATTTTGCAACCTCAATAATCCTTCCATTTTGCTCTGGTATCATTCTCGAGAGTGTTCATTGGGGTTGTCATTCATGTAATAAAATCGTAGAGTCTCTAAAAGTACTTTCAATTCAAGAGGAAACATGTTAAGGTAAGAGTTTTTTTTCCATGTAAGTCTAAACTAGGCTTAATTTTAGAAATGGTTAGATATTGTATACATACTAAAGTTTATAATTATGTTTTTCTTCAAGAATACGATTTCTCATACATAATACATTGGTCAAATCATATGATTCGAGTATGTGAGTTCTATACGTAATATATATTGGTTATTTTCTATTGCCTTCAAAAATATGATTTTCATACATGAATTATGGCTATTATCACTCCTCTTCTTAAACAAGATCTTGCATGTATTAAGGTTGAGAAATACTTGGGGTTTACCAAGGCCATGGTCATGGCAGAGTTCAAGTTTAATAAGGGTTTCACTTTCTCCTTTCATAGCTCTGAGATACGTACCAGACACCGATGGATTAGTTTATGTATGAGACGACCACTAGGGTATACATGTCGCATATGGTAAGACGTATTATCCTAACAGATAAGTCTCACATATACATAGATGCTAGATGCATCTCCATTTTTACTGAGCTTGGGCATGTCGATCAGGCATATGGGTGTGTTGCTTTGACGATACTATATACTGCCCTTGGAGAGGTGATTGTCTTTGAAACGAGGCAGTTTACCGGTTATATGAGTCTATTTCAAGTATGAATATTTATTATGTTTTATTTATTTTAGTTCTTATTGATCATAAACATTTTTATATATGTAGTTTATTTTCCTCGTGTAGTGTTGGATGTACAAGCATTTTCCGTCCATCTGTGACATGCATGTTTGTGTTGCTACCACTGGCTCCCCACAAATCATTAGATGAAGGACCAAACATTCACATCCATGAGATCTTCAAGAGTACAGGTGAAGGATCAATGTGTTGATCGTAGACGTTGTCATCTGGACACCCTATGTAGAGCACAAAGTGCATTGAGACTTTTATGACATTACCCTATTTTCGGGATATCTGTGTTGAGAGAGTTCAGTGGCTAGATATTTTCTTGACATGTGTTTTCTCCTGTTTGGGTATGTTTAGGTTATCCCTCGACCAGTCTTTGTTGTGCCATTTAAAGGCATCAATAGATGGTTTATGTCTAACATTGCCAGTGATGCCAATGTTATTAGAGATAATGTCATGGATGTGCAATTCCATGAGCAGTGTGAGGATGGTTACTTAGAGTGGTATGTTATAATATCACACCATCACATCATCCCATCTGTTTAGCCTACTGATGATGTTGGAACTTCCCATGATGGAGAACCATCAGAGGATGTGCCACCGCCTCCACCTGTTATAACTGACCAACAACGACTGCAGAGGATGACACTTCTTCCAGGTAACCTCATGGATTTGGTAAACATAGATGGTGAGATGTATGCTTTTGCATCACAGATAGCACACATTCCCCATGGTGGACCTATGTAGATTTTATTAGTTTTTTCATTATTTATTTTCATTGACATTATTTTGGGTTTGTACTAAATTAATTTGTATATTGTTAACACTTTAGTTTAACATTGCATTAGATGAGAATTAGCATTACATTACTACTGGATGAACAAAACTTAACATGAAAATTTCTTAACATAACTTAACATAAAAATAACATGAACATAACTTAAACATTGCTAGATGATTCATGACGTTTTAACATCTTGGTAATATTATCAACATATATGGAAATTACTGCATCCACCTTGATCAGACCCTTTGTTTTGTATTTGTGATATATGTTCCACATTACTTTTAAATCTCCACTTGTCTTCAACTCAAACTTATTAAGAATAATTTCCCTTCATTATTGATTTATGTAGAACAATATTCGATCTTAACCACCTTTCTATTGTTGGTATGGTGTCCAAGATTATCCAATTTAGATTTCATAACAACAAGATAGGTGCCATATGTGAGCCTAAAATCAATTGGAGGTTTCACGCTGATGAAGTACACAAACGTGGGATACCAATATTGAGATATTCTGATATATTTTGTTAATAACATATCATGCATATTTATACAAGTTTGGAATCAATATGGACAACACAAAATTGTTGGTATAATCACAATCCTACAAAAGTGTTAGCAAAATCCCAACTGTTGAAATTTAACACTACCAAAATTTTCAGTGTTATGGGAAAAATTCGATAATCAATAGAAGTTTTTTAAAAAGCCAATAATCTCATATTTTTTTTTGGAAAAACGGGTTAATTAATACTACCAGATTTTTCATGGTTATGCCAAAAATCCGTTAATCTCTAGTAATTTTGAAAAAGATTAATAAATTTTGACACGAATCGTTTTTTTTTAAATCGCTAAAAATGTATATCAAATTTCTTTAATGGACTACCAAACTTGTTGTCTATATATCACATTTTTTTATTAAACTATCAGATTTTTCCTTACGACATATTTTGGACAAGAGTATTTTTGATATTATAAAAAATTGGGGGTGTCAGGTTTATTTTTGAAGGTGCCAAGACAAAATCTAACCATTTAATTATATTTGAATATTTAAAATGAATTTAGATTTGGTTATGAATTTAGTCTTCCAAATATTTTTTACAACCCCTTAAATAAACCACACGAAGGTACCTTGTATAAATATAAATTAATTAAAAAATCATTAATAATTGAATTTTAAATATAAAATTAACTTAATATTTCTTTAATATAATATCTTATTTAAAATGTGTTTTATTATTCTATCAAAATCAATAAAGCACATAAAAAATGTTGTTATATGGATCAACTTTCTCCGTAATGTTCTATCAATGATCATGTTTCTGTCCAAATCACTAATCTCGTGATCTTTCTTAATAACTGTGAAGACAAGTTTGTTATGAAGATGTTTTGATTAAGACAAATATATTGGAAAGACGAGAAATAATGATTCATGCTCAAGTTAAGATTAAAGAACTTAATTTTTCACAAGTTTGATTATGATCAAGATAAGGTATCTCAAGGATCTCATATTTCTCATCTAAGGTGATATGTAATTTATTATTTATATATCTTAGGTGCTCAAGAAACAATTATGTATTTTGATTATTCAAAAACTTGTTTTTAACTTGGAAATTTGTTTTTCTTCATCAACAATCTATTGTCGTGGATAAACAATGGATTGTCATAAAAACGTTTTTAACTTAGAAAAAATTCCAAACTTTATTTTTACTACCATACATTGTCATAGTAAACAATCTATTGTCCTGTTGCCTCTTCCTAAACAATTTTTTAAAACCAAGTCAGCAACAATAAATTGACATCCCATAACAATAGATTGTCACCATTCAACTTTTTAAAATTTAACGTTGCAACAAAGGCAACAATAGATTGTCTGCTTAGAACAATTCATTGTTCGTGAATCATAATGAAATTTTATGAACTTTGGCACACCTTTTCATTACCTCTTTTCATGGTATTCTTTCCTTAATCATTGCATAAATTTTCTGAAGTTTCTCTAAAGCATTTCCATAATTTTTCAAACGGTATCTTGTGTTATAAAAATAGTAGTAAGTTTCTTATTCAAAATTACCTCTTCCCATCACATTTTTCAAACAATTCATATATTATTTCTATGTGTTGATAAATTTTTGAGAGAAATTTTTTGTGCATAAATTTCGTACATCATATAAAAATTTCTTAAATATATTGTGCACTTAAGATATATATATATATATATATATAATATATATATATATATATATATATATATATATATATATATATATATATATATATATATATATATATTATATATTATTCTTGAGTTGTATTTAAGTGGGAGAGAAGATCAAAATTATTATATCTTGTTGATAAATTTTTGAGAGAAATTTTTTGTGCATAAATTTCGTACATCATATAAAATTTCTTAAATATATTGTGCACTTAATATATATATTATATATATATATATTTATATATATATATATATATATATATATATATATATATATATATATATATATATATATATATATATATATATATATATATATATATTCTTGAATTGTATTTAAGTGGAAGAGAAGATCAAAATTATTATCTCTTGGAATTCAAGTCAAGTTGAAAAGATTATTCAAACTTGTATTCATAATTTGTATTGATTACCAAATGTGTGATGACATTTGTTTGTAATAGAAAGTGGGACACTTTTCTGTTTATGTGATAATCATCATAATGTTGGCGATTATTGGAGAAAGGTATTTGAACTGGTTTGATTCAAAATCCACCATAGTTGTTGGTGTATTTGTGAAATCAAGGAAATGATGTGCTTCTTTGTTGTTGTTAGAAGATTGTAAGAGAAGTCTTAATGGTAGACTTGTAAAAAGATTTAACAATACTGAAAATTTCTCATAGGATGTTAGGGGACTGAAGTACTCTTATTTGGAAAGATGTACCATGATACATCGTTATGTTCTTTACTTTCTGCACTTTAATTTTTTGTTATTCATCATTCGAAATAGCCCATACTTCTTATTTTAAAGCAAAAAATTGAAATAAACAAAGGAACTTGCTTAAATATCAAGAAAATCCAGCAAGTCTAATTCACCCCCCCTAGATTGCACATTCAAAACTTACATTTGGCATCAGAGTATGTTATAGTTAACTTGCTCCTTAGATCCGGAAGATGGCTTCTGCAAATTAGATTTTAAGAGATAGTGCTTCTAACAACAAATCTCCTTTGCTCTATGGTGAATTATGATTTTTGGAAGATCTGTATTAAAACATATCTTGAAGCACAAGGAGAAGAAGTGTGGGATGCTATTGAAAATGGTATTTATGTTCCTAAAATGGTAATAAATGATGTAGAACAAGAAAAAGTAAAAAATTCTAGGAATGAAGATTATAAGAAAAAATGTTCTGTATGACAAGAAGGCGAAAAACTTGTTTCAAGCGACCTTAAGCATGGATGAATTCTTTCGTATCTCTCAATGCAAAACAATGAAAGAAATATGGGACACTTTAGAAGTTATACATGAAGGCACAGTAGAGGTAAAAAAATCTAAACTAAACACTTTTTCACAAGAATATGAAATGTTTAGAATTCACCCCCACGAATCTATTCTTGATTTGCAAAAGAAATTTAGTCATCTAGAAAATTATTTGACGACTCTCGGTAAAAGTTTTACAAATGATGAATTAAATCTAAAAGTCACTAGATCTTTGACAAAAGCTTGACAACCAAAGGTAACGACTATTTCGGAAAAGAAAATTCTTTCAAAATTGTCTTTTGCAGTATTGTTCGGTATACTTCAAGGATACGAGATAAACATTGAAAAATTAGAAAGGCATGAAGATGAAAGAAAGAATTCAAAAAGTCTTGCCTTAAAGACTAGAGTAAAAAATCATGATAGAAATCAAGTGGATGATTCCACTAGTGATGAAGATGATGATCTTATCAATAACTTTGAAAAATTCTTAAGAAAAAAAGGAAAAAGAAGACCACTAAGAAAGAATCACCATGAAGGAAGGTTACTTGCTTTGAATATGGAGAAAGAGGACATGTTAAAGGTGAATGTCCTACACTTCAAAAGAACAGTAAATTCAAGAACAAGAAGGAAAAAATACCAAAGAAAGCATATGTGGCATGGGATGATAGTGAAATAGGTTCATATTCAAATGATGACCATGCAAACAAGGCATTGATGACATCACATCATTAAAGTGATGAAGAACATGGGGTTAGTGATTCTAAAGTTGATGATAGACCTTCATATAATGAATTACAAAGTGCTTTTAATGAATTATACAATGAATGTTTTAAACTTATTAGAAAATTTCCAAAACAAAAGAAAACTATTTTAAATTTAGAAAGTGAGGCTAATATCACAAAAGTGGAGTTAGACTTAATCAAAAACTAAGCATGCAATAATTGTTCTTCTTTTGATTAAAATATTATGGAATTAAACCAAGTCATTGCCAAATAAGGGAAAGTTGGATTGGTGATAACGCGAAAACGTATCGTATATTTGGCTTCATATGCATTGCTTTTTACTTGATTAACAATTATTATTATGCAATATTTTATGTTTATTTCAGGTATTTATCAAATAAGAGATGTATAGGCAAGCAAAGTGGAAAATAGCAAAAAAGGAAAGAAAAATAGAAGAAAATGGAGAAAAATAGAAAGCATGGCGCTCACCACACCAAATGGAAGTGTGGCGCCCATCACTTGGATGTGTGGGGCCCTCCACATGACCTAAAGGGAGTGGTGGCGCCCGCCACAAAGCTATAAAGTGGTGGTGCCCATCCCACAAAATGTGGCACCCGCCATGGAGACCATATTAGGGTTATGGCAGCCGCCCTCAACCCGGTCTCACTTATTTCTCTCCACCTTTTTAGACATGACTTCCACTTACTTTTTCAACCAACGAATTCTATAATTAGGGAGAGTGGAAGTATATAAAGGAGGGTCGGTTTTCTCACGGGTGTGCATTTTTTCAGTCAGATTCTTTTGGTTAGATTTTCTTAGGCAGTTTCTTACTTTGTAAAAGCAATAGATTCTCCACATCGAGGATTATTGCAATTTATTGTTTAAGCATCTGAATTTGATTGTAACGGTGTACTCGATGGCCAAAGTTTGCCGAAATTGTTTAATTTGAAGAATCATGATTCATTCCAAGTTCTCGATTTATATTTCAGGTTTTATTTTAATTGTCATTTTAATTACTTATGCCTTATTGTATTCTTAATTATTTGAATACCATGTTTGTTACCGGATCCATGTCCGGCTAAACCTCTAGGTATTAGTATGTAAAGACCGTCGAAACGGCGAGATTCGTAAATAATTGGTGTTGGCTTTTATAAAATATTATTTTCCGGTTTTAGTTTCTTGTTTTATTCAAAAATGTTTTTCGTACGAGAGTACAAAGCAAACAAAGGTTACGGTCAATAAAAACGAGAGTGTGAGGCTTTAACCGGATAGCTAAAATAAGGCATTAATCCTAAACACAGCGAAATCGCTTTAGGATTAATTAGAATTTATTCATATTCAAAAATTACTTTTAAATTCATAATGAGACCGAGAGAGCCAAGCATTTTGGTTTAAGAGTATGGTCAGAGTCAATAAAAACGAGAGTGTGAGACAAAGTCCTTTTTATAAATAATTTCTACTGAAGAATATTTTGATCAATAAGATTACATCAACTATCTATCAAATCCTCGAAGTTTGATGTGTTACATATCGATATCCTTTTATTAAATATCTCTATTAATATTCTGTCCACGTTATAGTTATTTCTCTTCATCCCTCCAATCTTAGAAAGTTCCCCATCTTTAGATTTACATAGTAACATTAGATAACGATACGTTCGATTATTAGTCCTTTTGGGTTCGATAATCCTTAAAACTATGCGATACGATTGTGCACTTGCAGTCACGATTCCCATAGACTTACTAAGTCGCGATCAAGTTTTTGGCGCCGTTACCGAGGACTAATTTAGTCGATATCGTAACTCTAGTGTTGTCCAGTATAGACTAAGGCAAACAATTCTATTTCCCTTTTTAATTTGTCGAGTGTATGCCAAGTACTCACTCTCAAGGTAAGAAATTAAAGCTACCGTTTGACGAACCTGAGCGTTATCTAAGATTAGAACGTCGGATACGAGACCTAATACAAGAACATCGTATCAAGCTAAATCTTCCCGATCCTAATATCCTTATTCCTGAACCAGTTATACAACCAGAGATGGCCGAAGGACTGCATAACCGTCCTCTTAAGTACTATGCAATCCCTTCCCAGGATGAATCACATAATAACGTCGCTGCCCCTGCCATCGAGGCCAATAATTTCGAGCTAAAACCTTCGTTGTTGTCATTTGTACAACAAAACCAATTTTCAGGTAGTCCCACGGAGGACCCGAACCTACATTTGTCAGTGTTTTTGCAATATGCAGACAAAGTGAAAGCAAATGGTGTTAGCCCTGAAACTATAAGACTACGTCTTTTCCCATTCTCCTTAAGAGATAGAGCTAGAGCTTGGCTCCAAT